>NW_027139367.1:0-272500 GCF_035084215.1 Heptranchias perlo
TCTGTATTGGGACAGGGTCTGTATTAGAGGGGTGAACTCTCTGTATTGGGGACAGGGTCTGTATTAGAGGGGTGAACTCTCTGTATTGGGGACAGGGTCTGTATTAGAGGGGTGAACTCTCTGTCTTGGGACAGGGTCTGTATTAGAGGGGTGGACTCTCTGTATTGGGACAGGGTCTGTATCAGAGGAGTGGACTCTCTGTATTGTGGACAGGGTCTGTATTAGAGGGGTGGACTCCCTGTTTTGGGATAGGGTCTGTATTAGAGGGGTGGACTCTCTGTATTGGGGGACAGGGTCTGTATTAGAGGGGTGGACTCTCTGTATTGGGGACAGGGTCTGTATTAGAGGGGTGGACTCTCTGTATTGGGGGACAGGGTCTGTATTAGAGGGGTGAACTCTCTGTATTGGGGACAGGGTCTGTATTAGAGGGGTGGACTCTCTGTATTGGGAACAGGGTCTGTATTAGAGGGGTGGACTCTCTGTATTGGGACAGGGTCTGTATTAGAGGGGTGGACTCTCTGTATTGGGACAGGGTCTGTATTAGAGGGGTGGACTCTCTGTATTGGGACAGGGTCTGTATTAGAGGGGTGGACTCTCTGTATTGGGGACAGGGTCTGTATTAGAGGAGTGGACTCTCTGTATTGGGGGACAGGGTCTGTATTAGAGGGGTGGACTCTCTGTATTGGGGATAGGGTCTGTATTAGAGGGGTGGACTCTCTGTATTGGGACAGGGTCTGTATTAGAGGGGTGGACTCTCTGTATTGGGACAGGGTCTGTATTAGAGGGGTGGACTCTCTGTATTGGGACAGGGTCTGTATTAGAGGGGTGGACTCTCTGTATTGGGACAGGGTCTGTATTAGAGGGGTGGACTCTCTGTATTGGGGACAGGGTCTGTATTAGAGGGGTGGACTCTCTGTATTGGGGACAGGGTCTGTATTAGAGGGGTGAACTCTCTGTATTGGGACAGGGTCTGTATTAGAGGGGTGGACTCTCTGTATTGGGGACAGGGTCTGTATTAGAGGGGTGGACTCTCTGTATTGGGGGACAGGGTCTGTATTAGAGGGGTGGACTCTCTGTATTGGGGGACAGGGTCTGTATTAGAGGGGTGGACTCTCTGTATTGGGGACAGGGTCTGTATTAGAGGGGTGGACTCTCTGTATTGGGACAGGGTCTGTATCAGAGGGGTGAACTCTCTGTATTGGGGACAGGATCTGTATTAGAGGGGTGGACTCTCTGTATTGGGACAGGGTCTGTATTAGAGGGGTGGACTCTCTGTATTGGGGGACAGGGTCTGTATTAGAGGGGTGGACTCTCTGTATTGGGACAGGGTCTGTATCAGAGGGGTGAACTCTCTGTATTGGGGACAGGATCTGTATTAGAGGGGTGGACTCTCTGTATTGGGGGACAGGGTCTGTATTAGAGGGGTGAACTCTCTGTATTGGGACAGGGTCTGTATTAGAGGGGTGAACTCTCTGTATTGGGGACAGGGTCTGTATTAGAGGGGTGAACTCTCTGTCTTGGGACAGGGTCTGTATTAGAGGGGTGGACTCTCTGTATTGGGACAGGGTCTGTATTAGAGGAGTGGACTCTCTGTATTGGGGGACAGGGTCTGTATTAGAGGGGTGGACTCTCTGTATTGGGGGACAGGGTCTGTATTAGAGGGGTGGACTCTCTGTATTGGGACAGGGTCTGTATTAGAGGGGTGGACTCTCTGTATTGGGACAGGGTCTGTATTAGAGGGGTGGACTCTCTGTATTGGGACAGGGTCTGTATTAGAGGGGTGGACTCTCTGTATTGGGGACAGGGTCTGTATTAGAGGGGTGGACTCTCTGTATTGGGGGACAGGGTCTCTATTAGAGGGGTGGACTCTCTGTATTGGGGGACAGGGTCTGTATTAGAGGGGTGGACTCTCTGTATTGGGGACAGGGTCTGTATTAGAGGGGTGGACTCTCTGTATTGGGACAGGGTCTGTATTAGAGGGGTGGACTCTCTGTATTGGGGACAGGGTCTGTATTAGAGGGGTGAACTCTCTGTATTGGGGACAGGGTCTGTATTAGATGGGTGGACTCTCTGTATTGGGGGACAGGGTCTGTATTAGAGGGGTGAACTCTCTGTATTGGGGGACAGGGTCTGTATTAGAGGGGTGGACTCTCTGTATTGGGACAGGGTCTGTATTAGAGGGGTGGACTCTCTGTATTGGGGGACAGGGTCTGTTTTAGAGGGGTGGACTCTCTGTATTGGGGACAGGGTCTGTATTAGAGGGGTGGAATCTCTGTATTGGGGACAGGGTCTGTATTAGAGGGGTGAACTCTCTGTATTGGGGACAGGGTCTGTATTAGAGGGGTGGACTCTCTGTATTGGGACAGGGTCTGTATTAGAGGGGTGAACTCTCTGTACTGGGGACAGGGTCTGTATTAGAGGGGTGGACTCTCTGTATTGGGACAGGGTCTGTATTAGAGGGGTGGACTCTCTGTATTGGGGACAGGGTCTGTATTAGAGGGGTGAACTCTCTGTCTTGGAACAGGGTCTGTATCAGAGGGGTGGACTCTCTGTATTGGGGGACAGGGTCTGTATTAGAGGGGTGAACTCTCTGTATTGGGGACAGGGTCTGTATTAGAGGGGTGGACTCTCTGTATTGGGGGACAGGGTCTGTATTAGAGGGGTGAACTCTCTGTATTGGGGACAGGGTCTGTATTAGAGGGGTGAACTCTCTGTCTTGGGACAGGGTCTGTATTAGAGGGGTGGACTCTCTGTATTGGGACAGGGTCTGTATTAGAGGAGTGGACTCTCTGTATTGTGGACAGGGTCTGTATTAGAGGGGTGGACTCCCTGTTTTGGGATAGGGTCTGTATTAGAGGGGTGGACTCTCTGTATTGGGGGACAGGGTCTGTATTAGAGGGGTGGACTCTCTGTATTGGGGACAGGGTCTGTATTAGAGGGGTGGACTCTCTGTATTGGGGACAGGGTCTGTATTAGAGGGGTGGACTCTCTGTATTGGGGACAGGGTCTGTATTAGAGGGGTGGACTCTCTGTATTGGGGGACAGGGTCTGTATTAGAGGGGTGGACTCTCTGTATTGGGACAGGGTCTGTATTAGAGGGGTGGACTCTCTGTATTGGGGACAGGGTCTGTATTAGAGGGGTGGACTCTCTGTATTGGGGACAGGGTCTGTATTAGAGGGGTGGACTCTCTGTATTGGGGACAGGGTCTGTATTAGAGGGGTGGACTCTCTGTATTGGGGACAGGGTCTGTATTAGAGGGGTGGACTCTCTGTATTGGGGGACAGGGTCTGTATTAGAGGGGTGGACTCTCTGTATTGGGGACAGGGTCTGTATTAGAGGGGTGGACTCTCTGTATTGGGGGACAGGGTCTGTATTAGAGGGGTGGACTCTCTGTATTGGGGACAGGGTCTGTATTAGAGGGGTGGACTCTCTGTATTGGGGACAGGGTCTGTATTAGAGGGGTGGACTCTCTGTATTGGGGACAGGGTCTGTATTAGAGGGGTGGACTCTCTGTATTGGGACAGGGTCTGTATTAGAGGGGTGGACTCTCTGTATTGGGGACAGGGTCTGTATTAGAGGGGTGGACTCTCTGTATTGGGGACAGGGTCTGTATTAGAGGGGTGGACTCTCTGTATTGGGACAGGGTCTGTATTAGAGGGGTGGACTCTCTGTATTGGGGGACAGGGTCTGTATTAGAGGGGTGGACTCTCTGTATTGGGACAGGGTCTGTATTAGAGGGGTGGACTCTCTGTATTGGGGACAGGGTCTGTATTAGAGGGGTGAACTCTCTGTCTTGGGACAGGGTCTGTATTAGAGGGGTGGACTCTCTGTATTGGGGACAGGGTCTGTATTAGAGGAGTGGACTCTCTGTATTGGGGGACAGGGTCTGTATTAGAGGGGTGGACTCTCTGTATTGGGGGACAGGGTCTGTATTAGAGGGGTGGACTCTCTGTATTGGGACAGGGTCTGTATTAGAGGGGTGGACTCTCTGTATTGGGACAGGGTCTGTATTAGAGGGGTGGACTCTCTGTATTGGGACAGGGTCTGTATTAGAGGGGTGGACTCTCTGTATTGGGGACAGGGTCTGTATTAGAGGGGTGGACTCTCTGTATTGGGGACAGGGTCTCTATTAGAGGGGTGGACTCTCTGTATTGGGGGACAGGGTCTGTATTAGAGGGGTGGACTCTCTGTATTGGGGACAGGGTCTGTATTAGAGGGGTGGACTCTCTGTATTGGGACAGGGTCTGTATTAGAGGGGTGGACTCTCTGTATTGGGGACAGGGTCTGTATTAGAGGGGTGAACTCTCTGTATTGGGGACAGGGTCTGTATTAGAGGGGTGGACTCTCTGTATTGGGGGACAGGGTCTGTATTAGAGGGGTGAACTCTCTGTATTGGGGGACAGGGTCTGTATTAGAGGGGTGGACTCTCTGTATTGGGACAGGGTCTGTATTAGAGGGGTGGACTCTCTGTATTGGGGGACAGGGTCTGTATTAGAGGGGTGGACTCTCTGTATTGGGGACAGGGTCTGTATTAGAGGGGTGGACTCTCTGTATTGGGGACAGGGTCTGTATTAGAGGGGTGAACTCTCTGTATTGGGGACAGGTTCTGTATTAGAGGGGTGGACTCTCTGTATTGGGACAGGGTCTGTATTAGAGGGGTGAACTCTCTGTACTGGGGACAGGGTCTGTATTAGAGGGGTGGACTCTCTGTATTGGGACAGGGTCTGTATTAGAGGGGTGGACTCTCTGTATTGGGGACAGGGTCTGTATTAGAGGGGTGAACTCTCTGTCTTGGAACAGGGTCTGTATTAGAGGGGTGGACTCTCTGTATTGGGGGACAGGGTCTGTATTAGAGGGGTGAACTCTCTGTATTGGGGACAGGGTCTGTATTAGAGGGGTGGACTCTCTGTATTGGGGGACAGGGTCTGTATTAGAGGGGTGAACTCTCTGTATTGGGGACAGGGTCTGTATTAGAGGGGTGAACTCTCTGTCTTGGGACAGGGTCTGTATTAGAGGGGTGGACTCTCTGTATTGGGACAGGGTCTGTATTAGAGGAGTGGACTCTCTGTATTGTGGACAGGGTCTGTATTAGAGGGGTGGACTCCCTGTTTTGGGATAGGGTCTGTATTAGAGGGGTGGACTCTCTGTATTGGGGGACAGGGTCTGTATTAGAGGGGTGGACTCTCTGTATTGGGGACAGGGTCTGTATTAGAGGGGTGGACTCTCTGTATTGGGGACAGGGTCTGTATTAGAGGGGTGGACTCTCTGTATTGGGGACAGGGTCTGTATTAGAGGGGTGGACTCTCTGTATTGGGGGACAGGGTCTGTATTAGAGGGGTGGACTCTCTGTATTGGGACAGGGTCTGTATTAGAGGGGTGAACTCTCTATATTGGGGACAGGGTCTGTATTAGAGGGGTGGACTCTCTGTATTGGGGACAGGGTCTGTATTAGAGGGGTGGACTCTCTGTATTGGGGACAGGGTCTGTATTAGAGGGGTGGACTCTCTGTATTGGGGACAGGGTCTGTATTAGAGGGGTGGACTCTCTGTATTGGGGGACAGGGTCTGTATTAGAGGGGTGGACTCTCTGTATTGGGGACAGGGTCTGTATTAGAGGGGTGGACTCTCTGTATTGGGGACAGGGTCTGTATTAGAGGAGTGGACTCTCTGTATTGGGGACAGGGTCTGTATTAGAGGGGTGGACTCTCTGTATTGGGGACAGGGTCTGTATTAGAGGGGTGGACTCTCTGTATTGGGGACAGGGTCTGTATTAGAGGGGTGGACTCTCTGTATTTGGGGGACAGGGTCTGTATTAGAGGGGTGGACTCTCTGTATTGGGACAGGGTCTGTATTAGAGGGGTGGACTCTCTGTATTGGGGACAGGGTCTGTATTAGAGGGGTGGACTCTCTGTATTGGGGACAGGGTCTGTATTAGAGGGGTGGACTCTGTATTGGGGACAGGGTCTGTATTAGAGGGGTGAACTCTCTGTATTGGGGACAGGGTCTGTATTAGAGGGGTGGACTCTCTGTATTGGGGACAGGGTCTGTATTAGAGGGGTGGACTCTCTGTATTGGGGACAGGGTCTGTATTAGAGGGGTGGACTCTCTGTATTGGGGACAGGGTCTGTATTAGAGGAGTGGACTCTCTGTATTGGGGACAGGGTCTGTATTAGAGGGGTGGACTCTCTGTATTGGGACAGGGTCTGTATTAGAGGGGTGGACTCTCTGTATTGGGGGACAGGGTCTGTATTAGAGGGGTGGACTCTCTGTATTGGGGACAGGGTCTGTATTAGAGGGGTGGACTCTCTGTATTGGGACAGGGTCTGTATTAGAGGGGTGGACTCTCTGTATTGGGGACAGGGTCTGTATTAGAGGGGTGGACTCTCTGCATTGGGGACAGGGTCTGTATTAGAGGGGTGGACTCTCTGTATTGGGGACAGGGTCTGTATTAGAGGAGTGGACTCTCTGCATTGGGGACAGGGTCTGTATTAGAGGGGTGGACTCTGTATTGCGGACAGGGTCTGTATTAGAGGGGTGGACTCTCTGTATTTGGGACAGGGTCTGTATTAGAGGGGTGGACTCTCTGTATTGGGGACAGGGTCTGTATTAGAGGGGTGGACTCTCTGTATTGGGGGACAGGGTCTGTATTAGAGGGGTGAACTCTCTGTATTGGGGGACAGGGTCTGTATTAGAGGGGTGGACTCTCTGTATTGGGGGACAGGGTCTGTATTAGAGGGGTGGACTCTCTGTATTGGGGACAGGGTCTGTATTAGAGGGGTGGACTCTCTGTATTGGGGGACAGGGTCTGTATTAGAGGGGTGGACTCTCTGTATTGGGGACAGGGTCTGTATTAGAGGGGTGGACTCTCTGTATTGGTGGACAGGGTCTGTATTTGAGGGGTGGACTCTCTGTATTGGGGGACAGGGTCTGTATTAGAGGAGTGGACTCTCTGTATTGGGGGACAGGGTCTGTATTAGAGGAGTGGACTCTCTGTATTGGGGGACAGGGTCTGTATTAGAGGGGTGGACTCTCTGTATTGGGACAGGGTCTGTATTAGAGGGGTGGACTCTCTGTATTGGAGACAGGGTCTGTATTAGAGGAGTGGACTCTCTGTATTGGGACAGGGTCTGTATTAGAGGGGTGAACTCTCTGTATTGGGGACAGGGTCTGCATTGGAGGGGTGGACTCTCTGTATTGGGGACAGGGTCTGTATTAGAGGGGTTGACTCTCTGTATTGGGACAGGGTATGTATTAGAGGGGTGGACTCTCTGTATTGGGGACAGGGTCTGTATTAGAGGGGTGGACTCTCTGTATTGGGGACAGGGTCTGTATTAGAGGGGTGGACTCTCTGTATTGGGGACAGGGTCTGTATTAGAGGGGTGGACTCTCTGTATTGGGGGACAGGGTCTGTATTAGAGGGGTGGACTCTCTGTATTGGGGGACAGGGTCTGTATTAGAGGGGTGGACTCTCTGTATTGGGGGACAGGGTCTGTATTAGAGGGGTGAACTCTCTGTGTTGGGACAGGGTCTGTATTAGAGGGGTGGACTCTCTGTATTGGGACAGGGTCTGTATTAGAGGGGTGGACTCTCTGTATTGGGACAGGGTCTGTATTAGAGGGGTGGACTCTCTGTATTGGGGGACAGGGTCTGTATTAGAGGGGTGGACTCTCTGTATTGGGACAGGGTCTGTATTAGAGGGGTGGACTCTCTGTATTGGGACAGGGTCTGTATTAGAGGGGTGGACTCTCTGTATTGGGGACAGGGTCTGTATTAGAGGAGTGGACTCTCTGTATTGGGGACAGGGTCTGTATTAGAGGGGTGGACTCTCTGTATTGGGGACAGGGTCTGTATTAGAGGGGTGGACTCTCTGTATTGGGACAGGGTCTGTATTAGAGGGGTGGACTCTCTGTATTGGGGACAGGGTCTGTATTAGAGGGGTGGACTCTCTGTGTTGGGGACAGGGTCTGTATTAGAGGGGTGAACTCTCTGTATTGGGGACAGGGTCTGTATTAGAGGGGTGGACTCTCTGTATTGGGGACAGGGTCTGTATTCGAGGGGTGGACTCTCTGTATTGGGGACAGGTCTGTATTAGAGGGGTGGACTCTCTGTGTTGGGGACAGGGTCTGTATTAGAGGAGTGGACTCTGTATTGGGGACAGGGTCTGTATTAGAGGGGTGGACTCTCTGTATTGGGGACAGGGTCTGTATTAGAGGGGTGGACTCTCTGTATTGGGACAGGGTCTGTATTCGAGGGGTGGACTCTCTGTATTGGGGACAGGGTCTGTATTAGAGGGGTGGACTCTCTGTGTTGGGGACAGGGTCTGTATTCGAGGGGTGTGGACTCTCTGTATTGGGGACAGGGTCTGTATTAGAGGGGTGGACTCTCTGTGTTGGGGACAGGGTCTGTATTAGAGGGGTGGACTCTCTGTGTTGGGGACAGGGTCTGTATTAGAGGGGTGGACTCCTGTTTTGGGATAGGGTCTGTATTAGAGGGGTGGACTCTCTGTATTGGGGACAGGGTCTGTATTAGAGGGGTGGACTCTCTGTATTGGGGGACAGGGGTCTGTATTAGAGGGGTGAACTCTCTGTATTGGGACAGGGTCTGTATTAGGGGGGTGAACTCTCTGTATTGGGGGACAGGGTCTGTATTAGAGGGGTGGACTCTCTGTAATGGGGACAGGGTCTGTATTAGAGGGGTGGACTCTCTGTATTGGGGACAGGGTCTGTATTAGAGGGTGAACTCTCTGTATTGGGGACAGGGTCTGTATTAGAGGGGTGGACTCTCTGTATTGGGGACAGGGTCTGTATTAGAGGAGTGGACTCTCTGTATTGGGGACAGGGTCTGTA
The DNA here is from genome assembly GCF_035084215.1 of Heptranchias perlo. Lineage (NCBI taxonomy): Eukaryota > Metazoa > Chordata > Chondrichthyes > Hexanchiformes > Hexanchidae > Heptranchias > Heptranchias perlo. The sequence continues at coordinate 8,847 of NW_027139367.1, forward strand.
TTAGAGGGGTGGACTCTCTGTATTGGGGACAGGGTCTGTATTAGAGGGGTGGAATCTCTGTATTGGGACAGGGTCTGTATTAGAGGGGTGGACTCTCTGTATTGGGGACAGGGTCTGTATTAGAGGGGTGGACTCTCTGTATTGGGGGACAGAGTCTGTATTAGAGGGGTGGACTCTCTGTATTGGGGGACAGGGTCTGTATTAGAGGGGTGGACTCTCTGTATTGGGGACAGGGTCTGTATTAGAGGGGTGGACTCTCTGTATGGCGACAGGGTCTGTATTAGAGGAGTGGACTCTCTGTATTGGGGACAGGGTCTGTATTAGAGGGGTGGACTCTCTGTATTGGGGACAGGTCTGTATTAGAGGGGTGGACTCTCTGTATTGGGGACAGGGTCTGTATTAGAGGGGTGGACTCTCTGTATTGGGGACAGGGTCTGTATTAGAGGGAGTGGACTCTCTGTATTGGGGACAGGGTCTGTATTAGAGGGGTGGACTCTCTGTATTGGGGACAGGGTCTGTATTAGAGGGGTGGACTCTCTGTATTGGGGACAGGGTCTGTATTAGAGGGGTGGACTCTCTGTATTGGGGGACAGGGTCTGTATTAGAGGGGTGAACTCTCTGTATTGGGGACAGGGTCTGTATTAGAGGGGTGGACTCTCTGTATTGGGGGACAGGGTCTGTATTAGAGGGGTGGACTCTCTGTATTGGGACAGGGTCTGTATTAGAGGGGTGGACTCTCTGTATTGGGGGACAGGGTCTGTATTAGAGGGGTGGACTCTCTGTATTGGGGGACAGGGTCTGTATTAGAGGGGTGGACTCTCTGTATTGGGGGACAGGGTCTGTATTAGAGGGGTGAACTCTCTGTATTGGGGGACAGGGTCTGTATTAGAGGGGTGGACTCTCTGTATTGGGACAGGGTCTGTATTAGAGGGGTGGACTCTCTGTATTGGGGGACAGGGTCTGTATTAGAGGGGTGAACTCTCTGTATTGGGGACAGGGTCTGTATTAGAGGGGTGGACTCTCTGTATTGGGGGACAGGGTCTGTATTAGAGGGGTGAACTCTCTGTATTGGGGGACAGGGTCTGTATTAGAGGAGTGGACTCTCTGTATTGGGACAGGGTCTGTATTAGAGGGGTGAACTCTCTGTATTGGGGACAGGGTCTGTATTAGAGGGGTGGACTCTCTGTATTGGGGGACAGGGTCTGTATTAGAGGGGTGGACTCTCTGTATTGGGGGACTGGGTCTGTATTAGAGGAGTGGACTCTCTGTATTGGGGGACAGGGTCTGTATTAGAGGGGTGGACTCTCTGTATTGGGGGACAGGGTCTGTATTAGAGGGGTGGACTCTCTGTATTGGGGGACAGGGTCTGTATTAGAGGGGTGAACTCTCTGTATTGGGACAGGGTCTGTATTAGAGGGGTGGACTCTCTGTATTGGGGGACAGGGTCTGTATTAGAGGGGTGGACTCTCTGTATTGGGGACAGGGTCTGTATTAGAGGGGTGGACTCTCTGTATTGGGGGACAGGGTCTGTATTAGAGGGGTGGACTCTCCGTATTGGGGGACAGGGTCTGTATTAGAGGGGTGGACTCTCTGTATTGGGGACAGGGTCTGTATTAGAGGGGTGGACTCTCTGTATTGGGGACAGGGTCTGTATTAGAGGGGTGGACTCTCTGTATTGGGGACAGGGTCTGTATTAGAGGGGTGGACTCTCTGTATTGGGGGACAGGGTCTGTATTAGAGGGGTGGACTCTCTGTATTGGGGGACAGGGTCTGTATTAGAGGGGTGGACTCTCTGTATTGGGGACAGGGTCTGTATTAGAGGGGTGGACTCTCTGTATTGGGGGACAGGGTCTGTATTAGAGGGGTGGACTCTCCGTATTGGGGGACAGGGTCTGTATTAGAGGGGTGGACTCTCTGTATTGGGGACAGGGTCTGTATTAGAGGGGTGGACTCTCTGTATTGGGGACAGGGTCTGTATTAGAGGGGTGGACTCTCTGTATTGGGACAGGGTCTGTATTAGAGGGGTGGACTCTCTGTATTGGGGACAGGGTCTGTATTAGAGGGGTGGACTCTCCGTATTGGGGGACAGGGTCTGTATTAGAGGGGTGGACTCTCTGTATTGGGGACAGGGTCTGTATTAGAGGGGTGGACTCTCTGTATTGGGGACAGGGTCTGTATTAGAGGGGTGGACTCTCTGTATTGGGGGACAGGGTCTGTATTAGAGGGGTGGACTCTCTGTATTGGGACAGGGTCTGTATTAGAGGGGTGGACTCTCTGTATTGGGGACAGGGTCTGTATTAGAGGGGTGAACTCTCTGTATTGGGACAGGGTCTGTATTAGAGGGGTGGACTCTCTGTATTGGGGACAGGGTCTGTATTAGAGGGGTGGACTCTCCGTATTGGGGGACCGGGTCTGTATTAGAGGGGTGGACTCTCTGTATTGGGGACAGGGTCTGTATTAGAGGGGTGGACTCTCTGTATTGGGGGACAGAGTCTGTATTAGAGGGGTGGACTCTCTGTATTGGGGACAGGGTCTGTATTAGAGGGGTGGACTCTCTGTATTGGGGGACAGAGTCTGTATTAGAGGGGTGGACTCTCTGTATTGGGGACAGGGTCTGTATTAGAGGGGTGAACTCTCTGTATTGGGGACAGGGTCTGTATTAGAGGGGTGGACTCTCTGTATTGGGGGACAGGGTCTGTATTAGAGGGGTGGACTCTCTGTATTGGGGGACAGGGTCTGTATTAGAGGGGTGGACTCTCTGTATTGGGGACAGGGTCTGTATTAGAGGGGTGGACTCTCTGTATTGGGGGACAGGGTCTGTATTAGAGGAGTGGACTCTCTGTATTGGGGACAGGGTCTGTATTAGAGGGGTGGAATCTCTGTATTGGGGGACAGGGTCTGTATTAGAGGGGTGGACTCTCTGTATTGGGACAGGGTCTGTATTAGAGGGGTGAACTCTCTGTATTGGGACAGGGTCTGTATTAGAGGGGTGGACTCTCTGTATTGGGGACAGGGTCTGTATTAGAGGGGTGGACTCTCTGTATTGGGGACAGGGTCTGTATTAGAGGGGTGGACTCTCTGTATTGGGGGACAGGGTCTGTATTAGAGGGGTGGACTCTCTGTATTGGGGGACAGGGTCTGTATTAGAGGGGTGAACTCTCTGTATTGGGGGACAGGGTCTGTATTAGAGGGGTGGACTCTCTGTATTGGGACAGGGTCTGTATTAGAGGGGTGAACTCTCTGTATTGGGGGACAGGGTCTGTATTAGAGGGGTGGACTCTCTGTATTGGGGACAGGGTCTGTATTAGAGGGGTGGACTCTCTGTATTGGGGGACAGGGTCTGTATTAGAGGGGTGGACTCTCTGTATTGGGGACAGGGTCTGTATTAGAGGGGTGGACTCTCTGTATTGGGGGACAGGGTCTGTATTAGAGGGGTGGACTCTCTGTATTGGGGGACAGGGTATGTATTAGAGGGGTGGACTCTCTGTATTGGGGACAGGGTCTGTATTAGAGGGGTGGAATCTCTGTATTGGGGACAGGGTCTGTATTAGAGGGGTGGACTCTCTGTATTGGGGACAGGGTCTGTATCAGAGGGGTGGACTCTCTGTATTGGGGACAGGGTCTGTATTAGAGGAGTGGACTCTCTGTATTGGGGGACAGGGTCTGTATTAGAGGGGTGGACTCTCTGTATTGGGGGACAGAGTCTGTATTAGAGGGGTGGACTCTCTGTGTTGGGGGACAGAGTCTGTATTAGAGGGGTGGACTCTCTGTATTGGGACAGGGTCTGTATTAGAGGGGTGGACTCTCTGTATTGGGGGACAGGGTCTGTATTAGAGGGGTGGACTCTCTGTATTGGGGGACAGAGTCTGTATTAGAGGGGTGGACTCTCTGTATTGGGGGACAGAGTCTGTATTAGAGGGGTGGACTCTCTGTATTGGGGGACAGGGTCTGTATTAGAGGGGTGGACTCTCTGTATTGGGGGACAGGGTCTGTATTAGAGGGGTGGACTCTCTGTATTGGGGACAGGGTCTGTATTAGAGGGGTGGACTCTCTGTATTGGGACAGGGTCTGTATTAGAGGGGTGGACTCTCTGTATTGGGGGACAGAGTCTGTATTAGAGGGGTGGACTCTCTGTATTGGGACAGGGTCTGTATTAGAGGGGTGGACTCTCTGTATTGGGACAGGGTCTGTATTAGAGGGGTGGACTCTCTGTATTGGGGGACAGGGTCTGTATTAGAGGGGTGGACTCTCTGTATTGGGGACAGGGTCTGTATTCGAGGGGTGGACTCTCTGTATTGGGGACAGGGTCTGTATTAGAGGGGTGGACTCTCTGTATTGGGGGACAGGGTCTGTATTAGAGGGGTGGACTCTCTGTATTGGGACAGGGTCTGTATTAGAGGGGTGGACTCTCTGTATTGGGGGACAGAGTCTGTATTAGAGGGGTGGACTCTCTGTATTGGGGGACAGGGTCTGTATTAGAGGGGTGGACTCTCTGTGTTGGGACAGGGTCTGTATTAGAGGGGTGGACTCTCTGTATTGGGACAGGGTATGTATTAGAGGAGTGGACTCTCTGTATTGGGGACAGGGTCTGTATTAGAGGGGTGGACTCTCTGTATTGGGGACAGGGTCTGTATTAGAGGGGTGGACTCTCTGTATTGGGGGACAGGGTCTGTATTAGAGGGGTGGATTCTCTGTATTGGGGACAGGTTCTGTATTAGAGGGGTGGACTCTCTGTATTGGGGACAGGGTCTGTATTAGAGGGGTGGACTCTCTGTATTGGGACAGGGTCTGTATTAGAGGGGTGGACTCTCTGTATTGGGGACAGGGTCTGTATTAGACGGGTGGACTCTCTGTATTGGGACAGGGTCTGTATTAGAGGGGTGGACTCTCTGTATTGGGGACAGGGTCTGTATTAGAGGGGTGGACTCTCTGTATTGGGTCATGGTCTGTATTAGAGGGGTGGACTCTCTGTATTGGGGGACAGGGTCTGTATTAGAGGAGTGGACTCTCTGTATTGGGGGACAGGGTCTGTATTAGAGGAGTGGACTCTCTGTATTGGGGGACAGGGTCTGTATTAGAGGGGTGAACTCTCTGTATTGGGACAGGGTCTGTATTAGAGGGGTGGACTCTCTGTATTGGGGACAGGGTCTGTATTAGAGGGGTGGACTCTCTGTATTGGGGACAGGGTCTGTATTAGGGGGGTGAACTCTCTGTATTGGGGGACAGGGTCTGTATTAGAGGGGTGGACTCTCTGTATTGGGGACAGGGTCTGTATTAGGGGGGTGAACTCTCTGTATTGGGGGACAGGGTCTGTATTAGAGGGGTGGACTCTCTGTATTGGGACAGGGTCTGTATTAGAGGAGTGGACTCTCTGTATTGGGGGACAGGGTCTGTATTAGAGGGGTGGACTCTCTGTATTGGGGGACAGGGTCTGTATTAGAGGAGTGGACTCTCTGTATTGGGGACAGGGTCTGTATTAGAGGGGTGGACTCTCTGTATTGGGGACAGGGTCTGTATTAGAGGGGTGGACTCTCTGTATTGGGGGACAGGGTCTGTATTAGAGGGTGGACTCTCTGTATTGGGGGACAGGGTCTGTATTAGAGGGGTGGACTCTCTGTATTGGGGGACAGGGTCTGTATTAGAGGGGTGGAATCTCTGTATTGGGGACAGGGTCTGTATGAGAGGGGTGAACTCTCTGTATTGGGGACAGGGTCTGTATTAGAGGGGTGGACTCTCTGTATTGGGGACAGGGTCTGTATTAGAGGGGTGGACTCTCTGTATTGGGACAGGGTCTGTATTAGAGGGTGGACTCTCTGTATTGGGGACAGGGTCTGTATTAGAGGGGTGGACTCTCTGTATTGGGACAGGGTCTGTATTAGAGGGGTGGACTCTCTGTATTGGGGACAGGGTCTGTATTCGAGGGGTGGACTCTCTGTATTGGGGGACAGGGTCTGTATTAGAGGGGTGGACTCTCTGTATTGGGACAGGGTCTGTATTAGAGGGGTGAACTCTCTGTATTGGGGGACAGGGTCTGTATTAGAGGGGTGGACTCTCTGTATTGGGGGACAGGGTCTGTATTAGAGGGGTGGACTCTCTGTATTGGGACAGGGTCTGTATTAGAGGGGTGGACTCTCTGTATTGGGGACAGGGTCTGTATTAGAGGGGTGGACTCTCTGTATTGGGACAGGGTCTGTATTAGAGGGGTGCACTCTCTGTATTGGGGGACAGGGTCTGTATTAGAGGGGTGGACTCTCTGTATTGGGGGACAGGGTCTGTATTAGAGGGGTGAACCCTCTGTATTGGGGACAGGGTCTGTATTAGAGGGGTGGACTCTCTGTATTGGGACAGGGTCTGTATTAGAGGGGTGGACTCTCTGTATTGGGGGACAGGGTCTGTATTAGAGGGGTGAACCCTCTGTATTGGGGACAGGGTCTGTATTAGAGGGGTGGACTCTCTGTATTGGGACAGGGTCTGTATTAGAGGGGTGGACTCTCTGTATTGGGGACAGGGTCTGTATTAGAGGGGTGGACTCTCTGTATTGGGACAGGGTCTGTATTAGAGGGGTGGACTCTCTGTATTGGGACAGGGTCTGTATTAGAGGGGTGGACTCTCTGTATTGGGGACAGGGTCTGTATTAGAGGGGTGGACTCTCTGTATTGGGGACAGGGTCTGTATTAGAGGGGTGGACTCTCTGTATTGGGACAGGGTCTGCATGAGAGGGGTGGACTCTCTGTATTGGGAACAGGGTCTGTATTAGAGGGGTGGACTCTCTGTATTGGAGACAGGGTCTGTATTAGAGGAGTGGACTCTCTGTATTGGGACAGGGTCTGTATTAGAGGGGTGAACTCTCTGTATTGGGGACAGGGTCTGCATTGGAGGGGTGGACTCTCTGTATTGGGGACAGGGTCTGTATTAGAGGGGTTGACTCTCTGTATTGGGACAGGGTATGTATTAGAGGGGTGGACTCTCTGTATTGGGGACAGGGTCTGTATTAGAGGGGTGGACTCTCTGTATTGGGACAGGGTCTGTATTAGAGGGGTGGACTCTCTGTATTGGGGACAGGGTCTGTATTAGAGGGGTGGACTCTCTGTATTGGGGGACAGGGTCTGTATTGGAGGGGTGGACTCTCTGTATTGGGGACAGGGTCTGTATTAGAGGGGTGGACTCTCTGTATTGGGACAGGGTCTGTATTAGAGGGGTGGACTCTCTGTATTGGGACAGGGTCTGTATTAGAGGGGTGGACTCTCTGTATTGGGGACAGGGTCTGTATTAGAGGGATGGACACTCTGTATTGGGGGACAGGGTCTGTTTTAGAGGGGTGGACTCTCTGTATTTGGGACAAGGTCTGTATTAGAGGGGTGGACTCTCTGTATTGGGGACAGGGTCTGTTTTAGAGGGGTGGACTCTCTGTATTGGGGACAGGGTCTTTATTAGAGGGGTGAACTCTCTGTATTGGGACAGGGTCTGTATTAGAGGGGTGAACTCTCTATATTGGGGACAGGGTCTGTATTAGAGGGGTGGACTCTCTGTATTGGGGGACAGGGTCTGTATTAGAGGGGTGAACTCTCTGTATTGGGGACAGGGTCTGTATTAGAGGAGTGGACTCTCTGTACTGGGGATAGGGTCTGTATTAGAGGGGTGGACTCTCTGTATTGGGGACAGGGTCTGTATGAGAGGGGTGGACTCTCTGTATTGGGGACAGGGTCTGTATTAGAGGGGTGGACTCTCTGTATTGGGGACAGGGTCTGTATTAGAGGGGTGGACTCTCTGTATTGGGACAGGGTCTGTATTAGAGGGGTGGACTCTCTGTATTGGGACAGGGTCTGTATTAGAGGGGTGAACTCTCTATATTGGGACAGGGTCTGTATTAGAGGGGTGGACTCTCTGTATTTGGGACAGGGTCTGTATTAGAGGGGTGGACTCTCTGTATTGGGGGACAGGGTCTGTATTAGAGGGGTGGACTCTCTGTATTGGGGACAGGGTCTGTATTAGAGGGGTGGACTCTCTGTATTGGGGGACAGGGTCTGTATTAGAGGGGTGGACTCTCTGTATTGGGGACAGGGTCTGTATTAGAGGGGTGGACTCTCTGTATTGGGGGACAGGGTCTGCATGAGAGGGGTGAACTCTCTGTATTGGGGACAGGGTCTGTATTAGAGGGGTGGACTCTCTGTATTGGGACAGGGTCTGTATTAGAGGGGTGGACTCTCTGTATTGGGGGACAGGATCTGTATTAGAGGGGTGAACTCTCTGTATTGGGACAGGGTCTGTATTAGAGGGGTGAACTCTCTATATTGGGACAGGGTCTGTATTAGAGGGGTGGACTCTCTGTATTTGGGACAGGGTCTGTATTAGAGGGGTGGACTCTCTGTATTGGGGACAGGGTCTGTATTAGAGGGGTGGACTCTCTGTATTGGGGACAGGGTCTGTATTAGAGGGGTGGACTCTCTGTATTGGGGACAGGGTCTGTATTAGAGGGGTGAACTCTCTGTATTGGGGGACAGGGTCTGTATTAGAGGGGTGAACTCTCTGTATTGGGGACAGGGTCTGTATTCGAGGGGTGGACTCTCTGTATTGGGGGACAGGGTCTGTATTAGAGGGGTGGACTCTCTGTATTGGGGGACAGGGTCTGTATTAGAGAGGTGGAATCTCTGTATTGGGACAGGGTCTGTATTAGAGGGGTGAACCCTCTGTATTGGGGACAGGGTCTGTATTAGAGGGGTGGAATCTCTGTATTGGGACAGGGTCTGTATTAGAGGGGTGAACTCTCTGTATTGGGACAGGGTCTGTATTAGAGGGGTGGACTCTCTGTATTGGGGGACAGGGTCTGTATTAGAGGGGTGAACCCTCTGTATTGGGGACAGGGTCTGTATTAGAGGGGTGGACTCTCTGTATTGGGACAGGGTCTGTATTAGAGGGGTGGACTCTCTGTATTGGGGACAGGGTCTGTATTAGAGGGGTGGACTCTCTGTATTGGGACAGGGTCTGTATTAGAGGGGTGGACTCTCTGTATTGGGACAGGGTCTGTATTAGAGGGGTGGACTCTCTGTATTGGGGACAGGGTCTGTATTAGAGGGGTGGACTCTCTGTATTGGGGACAGGGTCTGTATTAGAGGGGTGGACTCTCTGTATTGGGACAGGGTCTGTATTAGAGGGGTGGACTCTCTGTATTGGGAACAGGGTCTGTATTAGAGGCGTGGACTCTCTGTATTGGAGACAGGGTCTGTATTAGAGGAGTGGACTCTCTGTATTGGGACAGGGTCTGTATTAGAGGGGTGAACTCTCTGTATTGGGGACAGGGTCTGCATTGGAGGGGTGGACTCTCTGTATTGGGGACAGGGTCTGTATTAGAGGGGTTGACTCTCTGTATTGGGACAGGGTCTGTATTAGAGGGGTGGACTCTCTGTATTGGGGACAGGGTCTGTATTAGAGGGGTGGACTCTCTGTATTGGGACAGGGTCTGTATTAGAGGGGTGGACTCTCTGTATTGGGGACAGGGTCTGTATTAGAGGGGTGGACTCTCTGTATTGGGGGACAGGGTCTGTATTGGAGGGGTGGACTCTCTGTATTGGGGACAGGGTCTGTATTAGAGGGGTGGACTCTCTGTATTGGGACAGGGTCTGTATTAGAGGGGTGGACTCTCTGTATTGGGACAGGGTCTGTATTAGAGGGGTGGACTCTCTGTATTGGGGACAGGGTCTGTATTAGAGGGGTGGACTCTCTGTATTGGGACAGGGTATGTATTAGAGGGGTGGACTCTCTGTATTGGGGACAGGGTCTGTATTGGAGGGGTGGACTCTCTGTATTGGGACAGGGTCTGTATTAGAGGGGTGGACTCTCTGTATTGGGGACAGGGTCTGTATTAGAGGGGTGAACTCTCTGTATTGGGACAGGGTCTGTATTGGAGGGGTGGACTCTCTGTATTGGGACAGGGTCTGTATTAGAGGGGTGGACTCTCTGTATTGGGACAGGGTCTGTATTCGAGGGGTGGACTCTGTATTGGGACAGGGTCTGTATTAGAGGGGTGGACTCTCTGTATTGGGGACAGGGTCTGTATTAGAGGGGTGGACTCTCTGTATTGGGGGACAGGGTCTGTATTAGAGGGGTGAACTCTCTGTATTGGGGGACAGGGTCTGTATTAGAGGGGTGGACTCTCTGTATTGGGGACAGGGTCTGTATTAGAGGGGTGGACTCTCTGTATTGGGGGACAGGGTCTGTATTAGAGGGGTGGTCTCTCTGTATTGGGGACAGGGTCTGTATTAGAGGGGTGAACTCTCTCTATTGGGGACAGGGTCTGTATTAGAGGGGTGGACTCTCTGTATTGGGACAGGGTCTGTATTAGAGGGGTGGACTCTCTGTATTGGGGGACAGGGTCTGTATTAGAGTGGTGGACTCTCTGTATTGGGGACAGGGTCTGTATTAGAGGGGTGGACTCTCTGTATTGTGGACAGGATCTGTATTAGAGGGGTGAACTCTCTGTCTTGGGACAGGGTCTGTATTAGAGGGGTGGACTCTCTGTATTGGGGACAGGGTCTGTATTAGAGGGGTGAACTCTCTGTATTGGGGGACAGGGTCTGTATTAGAGGGGTGGACTCTCTGTATTGGGACAGGGTCTGTTTTAGAGGGGTGGACTCTCTGTATTGGGAGACAGGGTCTGTATTAGACGGGTGAACTCTCTGTATTGGGACAGGGTCTGTATTAGAGGGGTGGACTCTCTGTATTGGGGACAGGGTCTGTATTAGAGGGGTGGACTCTCTGTATTGGGGACAGGGTCTTTATTAGAGGGGTGAACTCTCTGTAATGGGACAGGGTCTGTATTAGAGGGGTGAACTCTCTATATTGGGGACAGGGTCTGTATTGGAGGGGTGGACTCTCTGTATTGGGGACAGGGTCTGTATTAGAGGGGTGGACTCTCTGTATTGGGGACAGGGTCTCTATTAGAGGGGTGGACTCTCTGTATTGGGGGACAGGGTCTGTATTAGAGGGGTGGACTCTCTGTATTGGGGGACAGGGTCTGTATTAGAGGGGTGGACTCTCTGTATTGGGGACAGGGTCTGTATTAGAGGGGTGAACTCTCTATATTGGGACAGGGTCTGTATTAGAGGGGTGGACTCTCTGTATTTGGGACAGGGTCTGTATTAGAGGGGTGGACTCTCTGTATTGGGGACAGGGTCTGTATTAGAGGGGTGGACTCTCTGTATTGGGGACAGGGTCTGTATTAGAGGGGTGGACTCTCTGTATTGGGGACAGTGTCTGTGTTAGAGGGGTGAACTCTCTATATTGGGACAGGGTCTGTATTAGAGGGGTGGACTCTCTGTATTGGGACAGGGTCTGTATTAGAGGAGTGGACTCTCTGTATTGGGGGACAGGGTCTGTATTAGAGGGGTGGACTCTCTGTATTGGGACAGGGTCTGTATTCGAGGGGTGGACTCTCTGTATTGGGGACAGGGTCTGTATTAGAGGGGTGGACTCTCTGTATTGGGGACAGGGTCTGTATTAGAGGGGTGGACTCTCTGTATTGGGGGACAGGGTCTGTATTAGAGGGGTGGACTCTCTGTATTGGGGACAGGGTCTGTATTAGAGGAGTGGACTCTCTGTATTGGGGACAGGGTCTGTATTAGAGGGGTGGACTCTCTGTATTGGGACAGGGTCTGTATTAGAGGGGTGGACTCTCTGTATTGGGGACAGGGTCTGTATTGGAGGGGTGGACTCTTTGTATTGGGGACAGGGTTTGTATTAGAGGGGTGAACTCTCTGTATTGGGACAGGGTCTGTATTAGAGGGGTGGACTCTCTGTATTGGGGGACAGGGTCTGTATTAGAGAGGTGGACTCTCTGTATTGGGACAGGGTCTGTATTAGAGGGGTGGACTCTCTGTATTGGGGGACAGGGTCTGTATTAGAGGGGTGGACTCTCTGTATTGGGGACAGGGTCTGTATTAGAGGGGTGGACTCTCTGTATTGGGGGACAGGGTCTGTATTAGAGGGGTGGACTCTCTGTATTGGGGACAGGGTCTGTATTAGAGGGGTGAACTCTCTGTATTGGGGACAGGGTCTGTATTAGAGGAGTGGACTCTCTGTATTGGGGGACAGGGTCTGTATTAGAGGGGTGTACTCTCTGTATTGGGGACAGGGTCTGTATTAGAGGGGTGGACTCTCTGTATTGGGGACAGGGTCTGTATTAGAGGGGTGAACTCTCTGTATTGGGGACAGGGTCTGTATTAGAGGGGTGGACTCTCTGTATTGGGACAGGGTCTGTATTAGAGGGGTGAACTCTCTGTACTGGGGACAGGGTCTGTATTAGAGGGGTGGACTCTCTGTATTGGGACAGGGTCTGTATTAGAGGGGTGGACTCTCTGTATTGGGACAGGGTCTGTATTAGAGGGGTGGACTCTCTGCATTGGGGACAGGGTCTGTATTAGAGGAGTGGACTCTCTGTATTGGGGACAGGGTCTGTATTAGAGGGGTGGACTCTCTGTATTGGGGGACAGGGTCTGTATTAGAGGGGTGGACTCTCTGTCTTGGGACAGGGTCTGTATGAGAGGGGTGAACTCTCTGTATTGGGACAGGGTCTGTATGAGAGGGGTGGACTCTCTGTATTGGGACAGGGTCTGTATTAGAGGGGTGAACTCTCTGTATTGGGGACAGGGTCTGTATTAGAGGGGTGAACTCTCTGTATTGGGGACAGGGTCTGTATTAGAGGGGTGAACTCTCTGTCTTGGGACAGGGTCTGTATTAGAGGGGTGGACTCTCTGTATTGGGACAGGGTCTGTATCAGAGGAGTGGACTCTCTGTATTGTGGACAGGGTCTGTATTAGAGGGGTGGACTCCCTGTTTTGGGATAGGGTCTGTATTAGAGGGGTGGACTCTCTGTATTGGGGGACAGGGTCTGTATTAGAGGGGTGGACTCTCTGTATTGGGGGACAGGGTCTGTATTAGAGTGGTGGACTCTCTGTATTGGGGACAGGGTCTGTATTAGAGGGGTGGACTCTCTGTATTGTGGACAGGATCTGTATTAGAGGGGTGAACTCTCTGTCTTGGGACAGGGTCTGTATTAGAGGGGTGGACTCTCTGTATTGGGGACAGGGTCTGTATTAGAGGGGTGAACTCTCTGTATTGGGGGACAGGGTCTGTATTAGAGGGGTGGACTCTCTGTATTGGGACAGGGTCTGTTTTAGAGGGGTGGACTCTCTGTATTGGGAGACAGGGTCTGTATTAGACGGGTGAACTCTCTGTATTGGGACAGGGTCTGTATTAGAGGGGTGGACTCTCTGTATTGGGGACAGGGTCTGTATTAGAGGGGTGGACTCTCTGTATTGGGGACAGGGTCTTTATTAGAGGGGTGAACTCTCTGTATTGGGACAGGGTCTGTATTAGAGGGGTGAACTCTCTATATTGGGGACAGGGTCTGTATTGGAGGGGTGGACTCTCTGTATTGGGGACAGGGTCTGTATTAGAGGGGTGGACTCTCTGTATTGGGGACAGGGTCTCTATTAGAGGGGTGGACTCTCTGTATTGGGGGACAGGGTCTGTATTAGAGGGGTGGACTCTCTGTATTGGGGGACAGGGTCTGTATTAGAGGGGTGGACTCTCTGTATTGGGGACAGGGTCTGTATTAGAGGGGTGAACTCTCTATATTGGGACAGGGTCTGTATTAGAGGGGTGGACTCTCTGTATTTGGGACAGGGTCTGTATTAGAGGGGTGGACTCTCTGTATTGGGGACAGGGTCTGTATTAGAGGGGTGGACTCTCTGTATTGGGGACAGGGTCTGTATTAGAGGGGTGGACTCTCTGTATTGGGGACAGGGTCTGTGTTAGAGGGGTGAACTCTCTATATTGGGACAGGGTCTGTATTAGAGGGGTGGACTCTCTGTATTGGGACAGGGTCTGTATTAGAGGAGTGGACTCTCTGTATTGGGGGACAGGGTCTGTATTAGAGGGGTGGACTCTCTGTATTGGGACAGGGTCTGTATTCGAGGGGTGGACTCTCTGTATTGGGGACAGGGTCTGTATTAGAGGGGTGGACTCTCTGTATTGGGGACAGGGTCTGTATTAGAGGGGTGGACTCTCTGTATTGGGGGACAGGGTCTGTATTAGAGGGGTGGACTCTCTGTATTGGGGACAGGGTCTGTATTAGAGGAGTGGACTCTCTGTATTGGGGACAGGGTCTGTATTAGAGGGGTGGACTCTCTGTATTGGGACAGGGTCTGTATTAGAGGGGTGGACTCTCTGTATTGGGGACAGGGTCTGTATTGGAGGGGTGGACTCTTTGTATTGGGGACAGGGTTTGTATTAGAGGGGTGAACTCTCTGTATTGGGACAGGGTCTGTATTAGAGGGGTGGACTCTCTGTATTGGGGGACAGGGTCTGTATTAGAGAGGTGGACTCTCTGTATTGGGACAGGGTCTGTATTAGAGGGGTGGACTCTCTGTATTGGGGGACAGGGTCTGTATTAGAGGGGTGGACTCTCTGTATTGGGGACAGGGTCTGTATTAGAGGGGTGGACTCTCTGTATTGGGGGACAGGGTCTGTATTAGAGGGGTGGACTCTCTGTATTGGGGACAGGGTCTGTATTAGAGGGGTGAACTCTCTGTATTGGGGACAGGGTCTGTATTAGAGGAGTGGACTCTCTGTATTGGGGGACAGGGTCTGTATTAGAGGGGTGTACTCTCTGTATTGGGGACAGGGTCTGTATTAGAGGGGTGGACTCTCTGTATTGGGGACAGGGTCTGTATTAGAGGGGTGAACTCTCTGTATTGGGGACAGGGTCTGTATTAGAGGGGTGGACTCTCTGTATTGGGACAGGGTCTGTATTAGAGGGGTGAACTCTCTGTACTGGGGACAGGGTCTGTATTAGAGGGGTGGACTCTCTGTATTGGGACAGGGTCTGTATTAGAGGGGTGGACTCTCTGTATTGGGACAGGGTCTGTATTAGAGGGGTGGACTCTCTGCATTGGGGACAGGGTCTGTATTAGAGGAGTGGACTCTCTGTATTGGGGACAGGGTCTGTATTAGAGGGGTGGACTCTCTGTATTGGGGGACAGGGTCTGTATTAGAGGGGTGGACTCTCTGTCTTGGGACAGGGTCTGTATGAGAGGGGTGAACTCTCTGTATTGGGACAGGGTCTGTATGAGAGGGGTGGACTCTCTGTATTGGGACAGGGTCTGTATTAGAGGGGTGAACTCTCTGTATTGGGGACAGGGTCTGTATTAGAGGGGTGAACTCTCTGTATTGGGGACAGGGTCTGTATTAGAGGGGTGAACTCTCTGTCTTGGGACAGGGTCTGTATTAGAGGGGTGGACTCTCTGTATTGGGACAGGGTCTGTATCAGAGGAGTGGACTCTCTGTATTGTGGACAGGGTCTGTATTAGAGGGGTGGACTCCCTGTTTTGGGATAGGGTCTGTATTAGAGGGGTGGACTCTCTGTATTGGGGGACAGGGTCTGTATTAGAGGGGTGGACTCTCTGTATTGGGGGACAGGGTCTGTATTAGAGGGGTGGACTCTCTGTATTGGGGACAGGGTCTGTATTAGAGGGGTGGTCTCTCTGTATTGGGGGACAGGGTCTGTATTAGAGGGGTGGACTCTCTGTATTGGGGGACAGGGTCTGTATTAGAGGGGTGAACTCTCTGTATTGGGACAGGGTCTGTATTAGAGGGGTGGACTCTCTGTATTGGGACAGGGTCTGTATTAGAGGGGTGGACTCTCTGTATTGGGACAGGGTCTGTATTAGAGGGGTGAACTCTCTGTATTGGCGACAGGATCTGTATTAGAGGGGTGAACTCTCTGTATTGGGGACAGGGTCTGTATTAGAGGGGTGAACTCTCTGTCTTGGGACAGGGTCTGTATTAGAGGGGTGGACTCTCTGTATTGGGACAGGGTCTGTATTAGAGGAGTGGACTCTCTGTATTGTGGACAGGGTCTGTATTAGAGGGGTGGACTCTCTGTATTGGGACAGGGTCTGTATTAGAGGGGTGGACTCTCTGTATTGGGGGACAGGGTCTCTATTAGAGGGGTGGACTCTCTGTATTGGGGGACAGGGTCTGTATTAGAGGGGTGGACTCTCTGTATTGGGGACAGGGTCTGTATTAGAGGGGTGGACTCTCTGTATTGGGGGACAGGGTCTGTATTAGAGGGGTGGACTCTCTGTATTGGGGACAGGGTCTGTATTAGAGGGGTGAACTCTCTGTATTGGGGACAGGGTCTGTATTAGAGGGGTGGACTCTCTGTATTGGGGGACAGGGTC
The DNA here is from genome assembly GCF_035084215.1 of Heptranchias perlo. NCBI lineage: Eukaryota > Metazoa > Chordata > Chondrichthyes > Hexanchiformes > Hexanchidae > Heptranchias > Heptranchias perlo. The sequence continues at coordinate 25,085 of NW_027139367.1, forward strand.
TGTATTAGAGGGGTGGACTCTCTGTATTGGGGACAGGGTCTGTATTAGAGGGGTGGACTCTCTGTATTGGGGACAGGGTCTGTATTAGAGGGGTGAACTCTCTGTATTGGGGACAGGGTCTGTATTAGAGGGGTGGACTCTCTGTATTGGGACAGGTTCTGTATTAGAGGGGTGAACTCTCTGTACTGGGGACAGGGTCTGTATTAGAGGGGTGGACTCTCTGTATTGGGACAGGGTCTGTATTAGAGGGGTGGACTCTCTGTATTGGGGACAGGGTCTGTATTAGAGGGGTGAACTCTCTGTCTTGGAACAGGGTCTGTATTAGAGGGGTGAACTCTCTGTATTGGGGACAGGGTCTGTATTAGAGGGGTGAACTCTCTGTCTTGGGACAGGGTCTGTATTAGAGGGGTGGACTCTCTGTATTGGGACAGGGTCTGTATTAGAGGAGTGGACTCTCTGTATTGTGGACAGGGTCTGTATTAGAGGGGTGGACTCCCTGTTTTGGGATAGGGTCTGTATTAGAGGGGTGGACTCTCTGTATTGGGGGACAGGGTCTGTATTAGAGGGGTGGACTCTCTGTATTGGGGGACAGGGTCTGTATTAGAGAGGTGGACTCTCTGTATTGGGGACAGGGTCTGTATTAGAGGGGTGGACTCTCTGTATTGGGGGACAGGGTCTGTATTAGAGGCGTGGACTCTCTGTATTGGGACAGGGTCTGTATTAGAGGGGTGAACTCTCTGTATTGGGGACAGGGTCTGTATTAGAGGGGTGAACTCTCTGTATTGGGGACAGGGTCTGTATTAGAGGGGTGAACTCTCTGTCTTGGGACAGGGTCTGTATTAGAGGGGTGGACTCTCTGTATTGGGACAGGGTCTGTATCAGAGGAGTGGACTCTCTGTATTGTGGACAGGGTCTGTATTAGAGGGGTGGACTCCCTGTTTTGGGATAGGGTCTGTATTAGAGGGGTGGACTCTCTGTATTGGGGGACAGGGTCTGTATTAGAGGGGTGGACTCTCTGTATTGGGGGACAGGGTCTGTATTAGAGGGGTGGACTCTCTGTATTGGGGACAGGGTCTGTATTAGAGGGGTGGACTCTCTGTATTGGGGGACAGGGTCTGTATTAGAGGGGTGGACTCTCTGTATTGGGACAGGGTCTGTATTAGAGGGGTGGACTCTCTGTATTGGGACAGGGTCTGTATTAGAGGGGTGAACTCTCTGTATTGGGGACAGGATCTGTATTAGAGGGGTGAACTCTCTGTATTGGGGACAGGGTCTGTATTAGAGGGTGAACTCTCTGTCTTGGGACAGGGTCTGTATTAGAGGGGTGGACTCTCTGTATTGGGACAGGGTCTGTATTAGAGGAGTGGACTCTCTGTATTGTGGACAGGGTCTGTATTAGAGGGGTGGACTCTCTGTATTGGGACAGGGTCTGTATTAGAGGGGTGGACTCTCTGTATTGGGGGACAGGGTCTCTATCAGAGGGGTGGACTCTCTGTATTGGGGGACAGGGTCTGTATTAGAGGGGTCGACTCTCTGTATTGGGGACAGGGTCTGTATTAGAGGGGTGGACTCTCTGTATTGGGGGACAGGGTCTGTATTAGAGGGGTGGACTCTCTGTATTGGGGACAGGGTCTGTATTAGAGGGGTGAACTCTCTGTATTGGGGACAGGGTCTGTATTAGAGGGGTGGACTCTCTGTATTGGGGGACAGGGTCTGTATTAGAGGGGTGGACTCTCTGTATTGGGGACAGGGTCTGTATTAGAGGGGTGGACTCTCTGTATTGGGGACAGGGTCTGTATTAGAGGGGTGAACTCTCTGTATTGGGGACAGGGTCTGTATTAGAGGGGTGGACTCTCTGTATTGGGACAGGGTCTGTATTAGAGGGGTGAACTCTCTGTACTGGGGACAGGGTCTGTATTAGAGGGGTGGACTCTCTGTATTGGGACAGGGTCTGTATTAGAGGGGTGGACTCTCTGTATTGGGGACAGGGTCTGTATTAGAGGGGTGAACTCTCTGTCTTGGAACAGGGTCTGTATTAGAGGGGTGAACTCTCTGTATTGGGGACAGGGTCTGTATTAGAGGGGTGAACTCTCTGTCTTGGGACAGGGTCTGTATTAGAGGGGTGGACTCTCTGTATTGGGACAGGGTCTGTATTAGAGGAGTGGACTCTCTGTATTGTGGACAGGGTCTGTATTAGAGGGGTGGACTCCCTGTTTTGGGATAGGGTCTGTATTAGAGGGGTGGACTCTCTGTATTGGGGGACAGGGTCTGTACTAGAGGGGTGGACTCTCTGTATTGGGGACAGGGTCTGTATTAGAGGGGTGGACTCTCTGTATTGGGGACAGGGTCTGTATTAGAGGGGTGGACTCTCTGTATTGGGGACAGGGTCTGTATTAGAGGGGTGGACTCTCTGTATTGGGGACAGGGTCTGTATTAGAGGGGTGGACTCTCTGTATTGGGGACAGGGTCTGTATTAGAGGAGTGGACTCTCTGTATTGGGGACAGGGTCTGTATTAGAGGGGTGGACTCTCTGTATTGGGGACAGGGTCTGTATTAGAGGGGTGGACTCTCTGTATTGGGGACAGGGTCTGTATTAGAGGGGTGGACTCTCTGTATTGGGGGACAGGGTCTGTATTAGAGGGGTGGACTCTGTATTGGGGACAGGGTCTGTATTAGAGGGGTGAACTCTCTGTATTGGGGACAGGGTCTGTATTAGAGGGGTGGACTCTCTGTATTGGGGACAGGGTCTGTATTAGAGGGGTGGACTCTCTGTATTGGGGACAGGGTCTGTATTAGAGGGGTGGACTCTCTGCATTGGGGACAGGGTCTGTATTTGAGGAGTGGACTCTCTGTATTGGGGACAGGGTCTGTATTAGAGGGGTGGACTCTCTGCATTGGGGACAGGGTCTGTATTTGAGGAGTGGACTCTCTGTATTGGGGACAGGGTCTGTATTAGAGGGGTGGACTCTCTGTATTGGGGACAGGGTCTGTATTAGAGGGGTGGACTCTCTGCATTGGGGACAGGGTCTGTATTAGAGGGGTGGACTCTCTGTATTGGGGACAGGGTCTGTATTAGAGGAGTGGACTCTCTGCATTGGGGACAGGGTCTGTATTAGAGGGGTGGACTCTGTATTGGGGACAGGGTCTGTATTAGAGGGGTGGACTCTCTGTATTGGGGACAGGGTCTGTATTAGAGGGGTGGACTCTCTGTATTGGGGGACAGGGTCTGTATTAGAGGGGTGAACTCTCTGTATTGGGGGACAGGGTCTGTATTAGAGGGGTGGACTCTCTGTATTGGGGGACAGGGTCTGTATTAGAGGGGTGGACTCTCTGTATTGGAGACAGGGTCTGTATTAGAGGAGTGGACTCTCTGTATTGGGACAGGGTCTGTATTAGAGGGGTGAACTCTCTGTATTGGGGACAGGGTCTGCATTGGAGGGGTGGACTCTCTGTATTGGGGACAGGGTCTGTATTAGAGGGGTTGACTCTCTGTATTGGGACAGGGTATGTATTAGAGGGGTGGACTCTCTGTATTGGGGACAGGGTCTGTATTAGAGGGGTGGACTCTCTGTATTGGGACAGGGTCTGTATTAGAGGGGTGGACTCTCTGTATTGGGGGACAGGGTCTGTATTGGAGGGGTGGACTCTCTGTATTGGGGACAGGGTCTGTATTAGAGGGGTGGACTCTCTGTATTGGGACAGGGTCTGTATTAGAGGGGTGGACTCTCTGTATTGGGGACAGGGTCTGTGTTAGAGGGGTGAACTCTCTATATTGGGACAGGGTCTGTATTAGAGGGGTGGACTCTCTGTATTGGGACAGGGTCTGTATTAGAGGGGTGGACTCTCTGTATTGGGACAGGGTCTGTATTAGAGGGGTGGACTCTCTGTATTGGGGGACAGAGTCTGTATTCGAGGGGTGGACTCTCTGTATTGGGGGACAGGGTCTGTATTAGAGGGGTGGACTCTCTGTATTGGGGACAGGGTCTGTATTAGAGGGGTGGAATCTCTGTATTGGGACAGGGTCTGTATTAGAGGGGTGGACTCTCTGTATTGGGGACAGGGTCTGTATTAGAGGGGTGGACTCTCTGTATTGGGGGACAGGGTCTGTATTAGAGGGGTGGACTCTCTGTATTGGGACAGGGTCTGTATTCGAGGGGTGGACTCTCTGTATTGGGGGACAGGGTCTGTATTAGAGGGGTGGACTCTCTGTATTGGGACAGGGTCTGTATTAGAGGGGTGGACTCTCTGTATTGGGGGACAGGGTCTGTATTAGAGGGGTGCACTCTCTGTATTGGGGGACAGGGTCTGTATTAGAGGGGTGGACTCTCTGTATTGGGGGACAGGGTCTGTATTAGAGGGGTGAACCCTCTGTATTGGGGACAGGGTCTGTATTAGAGGGGTGGACTCTCTGTATTGGGACAGGGTCTGTATTAGAGGGGTGGACTCTCTGTATTGGGGACAGGGTCTGTATTAGAGGGGTGGACTCTCTGTATTGGGACAGGGTCTGTATTAGAGGGGTGGACTCTCTGTATTGGGACAGGGTCTGTATTAGAGGGGTGGACTCTCTGTATTGGGGACAGGGTCTGTATTAGAGGGGTGGACTCTCTGTATTGGGGACAGGGTCTGTATTAGAGGGGTGGACTCTCTGTATTGGGACAGGGTCTGTATTAGAGGGGTGGACTCTCTGTATTGGGAACAGGGTCTGTATTAGAGGGGTGGACTCTCTGTATTGGAGACAGGGTCTGTATTAGAGGAGTGGACTCTCTGTATTGGGACAGGGTCTGTATTAGAGGGGTGAACTCTCTGTATTGGGGACAGGGTCTGCATTGGAGGGGTGGACTCTCTGTATTGGGGACAGGGTCTGTATTAGAGGGGTGGACTCTCTGTATTGGGACAGGGTATGTATTAGAGGGGTGGACTCTCTGTATTGGGGACAGGGTCTGTATTAGAGGGGTGGACTCTCTGTATTGGGACAGGGTCTGTATTAGAGGGGTGGACTCTCTGTATTGGGGACAGGGTCTGTATTAGAGGGGTGGACTCTCTGTATTGGGGGACAGGGTCTGTATTGGAGGGGTGGACTCTCTGTATTGGGGACAGGGTCTGTATTAGAGGGGTGGACTCTCTGTATTGGGACAGGGTCTGTATTAGAGGGGTGGACTCTCTGTATTGGGACAGGGTCTGTATTAGAGGGGTGGACTCTCTGTATTGGGGACAGGGTCTGTATTAGAGGGATGGACACTCTGTATTGGGGGACAGGGTCTGTATTAGAGGGGTGGTCTCTCTGTATTGGGGACAGGGTCTGTATTAGAGGGGTGAACTCTCTGTATTGGGGACAGGGTCTGTATTGGAGGGGTGGACTCTCTGTATTGGGACAGGGTCTGTATTAGAGGGGTGGACTCTCTGTATTGGGGGACAGGGTCTGTATTAGAGTGGTGGACTCTCTGTATTGGGGACAGGGTCTGTATTAGAGGGGTGGACTCTCTGTATTGGGGACAGGATCTGTATTAGAGGGGTGAACTCTCTGTCTTGGGACAGGGTCTGTATTAGAGGGGTGGACTCTCTGTATTGGGGACAGGGTCTGTATTAGAGGGGTGAACTCTCTGTATTGGGGGACAGGGTCTGTATTAGAGGGGTGGACTCTCTGTATTGGGGACAGGGTCTGTTTTAGAGGGGTGGACTCTCTGTATTGGGGACAGGGTCTTTATTAGAGGGGTGAACTCTCTGTATTGGGACAGGGTCTGTATTAGAGGGGTGAACTCTCTATATTGGGGACAGGGTCTGTATTAGAGGGGTGGACTCTCTGTATTGGGGGACAGGGTCTGTATTAGAGGGGTGGACTCTCTGTATTGGGGGACAGGGTCTGTATTAGAGGGGTGGACTCTCTGTATTGGGGACAGGGTCTGTATTAGAGGGGTGGACTCTCTGTATTGGGACAGGGTCTGTATTAGAGGAGTGGACTCTCTGTATTGGGACAGGGTCTGTATTAGAGGGGTGGACTCTCTGTATTGGGACAGGGTCTGTATTAGAGGGGTGGACTCTCTGTATTGGGGGACAGGGTCTGTATTAGAGGGGTGAACTCTCTGTATTGGGGACAGGGTCTGTATTAGAGGAGTGGACTCTCTGTATTGGGGATAGGGTCTGTATTAGAGGGGTGGACTCTCTGTATTGGGGACAGGGTCTGTATTAGAGGGGTGGACTCTCTGTATTGGGGGACAGGGTCTGTATTAGAGGGGTGGACTCTCTGTATTGGGGACAGGGTCTGTATTAGAGGGGTGGACTCTCTGTATTGGGGGACAGGGTCTGTATTAGAGGGGTGGACTCTCTGTATTGGGGACAGGGTCTGTATTAGAGGGGTGGACTCTCTGTATTGGGGGACAGGGTCTGTATTAGAGGGGTGGACTCTCTGTATTGGGGACAGGGTCTGTATTAGAGGGGTGAACTCTCTGTATTGGGACAGGGTCTGTATTAGAGGGGTGAACTCTCTATATTGGGACAGGGTCTGTATTAGAGGGGTGGACTCTCTGTATTTGGGACAGGGTCTGTATTAGAGGGGTGGACTCTCTGTATTGGGGACAGGGTCTGTATTAGAGGGGTGGACTCTCTGTATTGGGGACAGGGTCTGTATTAGAGGGGCGGACTCTCTGTATTGGGGACAGGGTCTGTGTTAGAGGGGTGAACTCTCTATATTGGGACAGGGTCTGTATTAGAGGGGTGGACTCTCTGTATTGGGACAGGGTCTGTATTAGAGGGGTGGACTCTCTGTATTGGGACAGGGTCTGTATTAGAGGGGTGGACTCTCTGTATTGGGGGACAGGGTCTGTATTCGAGGGGTGGACTCTCTGTATTGGGGGACAGGGTCTGTATTAGAGGGGTGGACTCTCTGTATTGGGGACAGGGTCTGTATTAGAGGGGTGGAATCTCTGTATTGGGACAGGGTCTGTATTAGAGGGGTGGACTCTCTGTATTGGGGACAGGGTCTGTATTAGAGGGGTGGACTCTCTGTATTGGGGGACAGGGTCTGTATTAGAGGGGTGGACTCTCTGTATTTGGACAGGGTCTGTATTCGAGGGGTGGACTCTCTGTATTGGGGGACAGGGTCTGTATTAGAGGGGTGGACTCTCTGTATTGGGACAGGGTCTGTATTAGAGGGGTGGACTCTCTGTATTGGGGGACAGGGTCTGTATTAGAGGGGTGGACTCTCTGTATTGGGGGACAGGGTCTGTATTAGAGGGGTGGACTCTCTGTATTGGGGGACAGGGTCTGTATTAGAGGGGTGAACCCTCTGTATTGGGGACAGGGTCTGTATTAGAGGGGTGGACTCTCTGTATTGGGACAGGGTCTGTATTAGAGGGGTGGACTCTCTGTATTGGGGACAGGGTCTGTATTAGAGGGGTGGACTCTCTGTATTGGGACAGGGTCTGTATTAGAGGGGTGGACTCTCTGTATTGGGACAGGGTCTGTATTAGAGGGGTAGACTCTCTGTATTGGGGACAGGGTCTGTATTAGAGGGGTGGACTCTCTGTATTGGGGACAGGGTCTGTATTAGAGGGGTGGACTCTCTGTATTGGGACAGGGTCTGTATTAGAGGGGTGGACTCTCTGTATTGGGAACAGGGTCTGTATTAGAGGGGTGGACTCTCTGTATTGGAGACAGGGTCTGTATTAGAGGAGTGGACTCTCTGTATTGGGACAGGGTCTGTATTAGAGGGGTGAACTCTCTGTATTGGGGACAGGGTCTGCATTGGAGGGGTGGACTCTCTGTATTGGGGACAGTGTCTGTATTAGAGGGGTTGACTCTCTGTATTGGGACAGGGTATGTATTAGAGGGGTGGACTCTCTGTATTGGGGACAGGGTCTGTATTAGAGGGGTGGACTCTCTGTATTGGGACAGGGTCTGTATTAGAGGGGTGGACTCTCTGTATTGGGGACAGGGTCTGTATTAGAGGGGTGGACTCTCTGTATTGGGGGACAGGGTCTGTATTGGAGGGGTGGACTCTCTGTATTGGGGACAGGGTCTGTATTAGAGGGGTGGACTCTCTGTATTGGGACAGGGTCTGTATTAGAGGGGTGGACTCTCTGTATTGGGACAGGGTCTGTATTAGAGGGGTGGACTCTCTGTATTGGGGACAGGGTCTGTATTAGAGGGGTGGACTCTCTGTATTGGGACAGGGTATGTATTAGAGGGGTGGACTCTCTGTATTGGGGACAGGGTCTGTATTAGAGGGGTGGACTCTCTGTATTGGGACAGGGTCTGTATTAGAGGGGTGGACTCTCTGTATTGGGGACAGGGTCTGTATTAGAGGGGTGAACTCTCTGTATTGGGACAGGGTCTGTATTGGAGGGGTGGACTCTCTGTATTGGGACAGGGTCTGTATTAGAGGGGTGGACTCTCTGTATTGGGACAGGGTCTGTATTCGAGGGGTGGACTCTGTATTGGGACAGGGTCTGTATTAGAGGGGTGGACTCTCTGTATTGGGGACAGGGTCTGTATTAGAGGGGTGGACTCTCTGTATTGGGGGACAGGGTCTGTATTAGAGGGGTGAACTCTCTGTATTGGGGGACAGGGTCTGTATTAGAGGGGTGGACTCTCTGTATTGGGGACAGGGTCTGTATTAGAGGGGTGGACTCTCTGTATTGGGGGACAGGGTCTGTATTAGAGGAGTGGACTCTCTGTATTGGGACAGGGTCTGTATTAGAGGGGTCAACTCTCTGTATTGGGGACAGGGTCTGTATTAGAGGGGTGGACTCTCTGTATTGGGGGACTGGGTCTGTATTAGAGGGGTGGACTCTCTGTATTGGGACAGGGTCTGTATTAGAGGGGTGGACTCTCTGTATTGGGGGACAGGGTCTGTATTAGAGGGGTGGACTCTCTGTATTGGGGGACAGGGTCTGTATTAGAGGAGTGGACTCTCTGTATTGGGGACAGGGTCTGTATTAGAGGGGTGGACTCTCTGTATTGGGGGACAGGGTCTGTATTAGAGGGGTGGACTCTCTGTATTGGGGGACAGGGTCTGTATTAGAGGGGTGGACTCTCTGTATTGGGGGACAGGGTCTGTATTAGAGGAGTGGACTCTCTGTATTGGGGGACAGGGTCTGTATTAGAGGGGTGGACTCTCTGTATTGGGGGACAGAGTCTGTATTAGAGGAGTGGACTCTCTGTATTGGGACAGGGTCTGTATTAGAGGAGTGGACTCTCTGTATTGGGGGACAGGGTCTGTATTAGAGGAGTGGACTCTCTGTATTGGGGGACAGGGTCTGTATTAGAGGAGTGGACTCTCTGTATTGGGGGACAGGGTCTGTATTAGAGGAGTGGACTCTCTGTATTGGGGGACAGGGTCTGTATTAGAGGGGTGGACTCTCTGTATTGGGACAGGGTCTGTATTAGAGGGGTGAACTCTCTGTATTGGGGGACAGGGTCTGTATTAGAGGGGTGGACTCTCCGTATTGGGACAGGGTCTGTATTAGAGGAGTGGACTCTCTGTATTGGGACAGGGTCTGTATTAGAGGGGTGGACTCTCCGTATTGGGACAGGGTCTGTATTAGAGGAGTGGACTCTCACTGAGGGCGGGGGGGTGGGGAGTGGACTGTTACTGGATGGTGGTAGTTGTTACTGGTCGGTGTGGGAGGTGTTACTGGTCGGGGGCCGGGGGTTGTTACTAGTCGGGGGGGTGGTGTGTTAATGACGGGAAGGCTGTTACTGGTCGGGGGGGTTTACTCTTCCTGGATAAAGTCCTGAGAATAATCCAGTTGGTCACATTTCCAGGATTAATAGTTTGATCCAATGAGTTCCTAGGAACACCAACAGCAGCGAGGAGGGGATAGTAATTCCTCTCTGTATCCTAAAGTGCGATTAGAGCCTCCATATCCGCTCCTCAGTTACGATACCTTATTTTGTCTTTAATCAATGATTCTTGTTTGTGATGGAGAGACAGTGCTCCAGTTTACACTGTGTGAGGTTACATGTTGAAGGCATCCCTGATTGATGAGGGAGGGAATCCCTCCGGAGAGACAAGCCGGGGCCGTGGAGAGCTCCATTAATCACCGTCTCTGGACAAACAGATTCTCTCGGCCCATTTCACCCCAACCTTTACATTATCGTCAGAAGAAAGCTCAGAACCTCACCTTAGTAACTATTGGAATGAAAGGGGCCGCTTTCTAACACTGATCTAAAGGGTCTGATATCATCCCATCATATCATAAGAGGCTTTCATCCCCTTTCTAGTGATGAATTGTACGCACTAACACGGGTATTTATTGGTATAAGTTACCCAGGGCGTTGGTTTTTCCACAGAGATCTCTCCTGTTCATCTCCTTATTCCTTCACGATGTGTCTGTTGCTAAAGTCGGAATCAGTGGTCGAGTATTACACATGAACACATCTCACACTTCTCAGACACCATTGTAACTCTGGCATTACAAAATCTATTGATCAATGTTTGCACTGCACACCACACGCAGAGCAAAGCTCCGCACTCTGCTGTTAAGCATTGGTAAGTCAGGCACATGATAACTGGACTAGAGGGTAAGACTCACTCTGTACTGCCCCATTCTGTACGCCCGGGTCAGGGGCAGAAGAAATCGAGGACAAACTAAAGCACCCTGTTCAAAGTATGAGGCACCGGAAACTCGGAGAGAAACCCCTATATATTTGGACACGGGCATCGATGGGAATTCTGTGCAGAAGTCGGCTGGCCTCACAAACTCTTCAGGGCCGATCAGGTGCTACTGTTACTGACTGGGCTTTCCTGGTGTGTGTGTGTGTGTGTGTGTATACGGCGGGGGGAGGCGGGTGAGGGTGATGGTGGGATGAGGGGAGGGTGTAAAATTCTCCATTTATCCTCCTTTGGGTGTTTGCTGTCGGAGTAGTTAGCTCGCCTCAGGGTGAGATTTGAACACAGATAACAGACGTGAAAGGTCACATCCAGTCCGTTGGCACACCCGCCTATATTCTGGACCAGATTTGAACGGGACTTTCAGGGTTCAAAGCCCAGAATCTAACCCACTTCAACACCTAGTCTCTCTGGACTGCACTGAACCCAGGTCCCAGTGGTGAAAGGGAATTTTCAAACATTATTTTGTCACAGTTTGTTCACCCCTGAAACTCCCTTTTAATTAATGGAGGGAATTCCTTATTTTGTGTGATTTTTGGACACTGGACGAGTAGTCAACGTTATTTTGTAATGACTGAACGATTCATACACACATCAGGCAAATCATGAATACATTTACAACCTTTCAACCAGGGCTTCTGCTCATTGGGCCTGAAGGGTGATCAGCTCTTCAGCCCGTGAGGTCCTGTTCACTCAAGAAGAAAAGGGCCTCAAGGTTGACTGCAGTGTGCGTTCCGTGTGACTGCCGGGTGGCGAAGAGACTGTTCTTCTCTCACGTCTTTACCAATAGGAGGTAGAATTGGGGAGCGTCATACTTTTAGCTCCCTGTCGCCATGCCTCAAATCATTAACATACCTCAGTGATTGACAGTTTAGGCTTTGATCATGTGACTGGAGACCCTTTGATGTCGAACCATGGATTGTAAAAGGCCCTTTTACCCTCTCTGTTTATGGCCTTTCATGTAGAGATAGCCCCCTTACATTTCCACACCCAGTCTTAATGGTCCTTGCATCTCCAATGTTGATTGCTTCAATGGCGTCAAATGCATTCCTGATAACATTTGACTGTTTGCTGGGTGCAATATCACCTGATGGTTCACAAATCCCAGCTCTTTGAACAGATTACCAGATAGGAACGAGAGGGCCCCCTGCTCTTTATCACACCGATCATTGCCTTCCTGATCCGAAGCCTTATGATCCATCCAGCTTATTTATTTAATAATCTAGATTTCTCTCCGCTGTTCAAGGTCTCCGATCCCGAAACTCATGATTCTCCCATGCCATCGGCGTCAGTGAGGGAGAAACAGAATTTCCGGGAATCCAGTTCACCACATTACGGTGTTGACAGGTTTCCAAATGTCTTTGCTTAAAAGGGGTACAGTTAACCCTTTCCATCAAATATCTTGTAAAAGGGGATTTCAACTGCACACCTCGCACCAGTGGGGCACTGTCGTGTCTCACTGTAATTACACCCTCCCACCAGTGGTGCACTATTGTGTCTCACTGTAATTGCAACCTCCCACCAGTGGGGCACTGTAGTGTCTCACTGTAATTACACCCTCCCACCAATGGTGCACTGCAGTGTCTCACTGTAATTGCAACATCCCACCAGTGGTGCACTGTAATGTCTCACTGTAATTACACCCTCCCACCAGTGGTGCACTATTCTGTCTCACTGTAATTGCAACCTCCCACCAGTGGGGCACTGTAATGTCTCACTGCAATTACACCCTCGCACCAGTGGTGCATGATAGTGTCTCACTGTAATTACACCCTCCCACCAGTGGTGCACCATTGTGCCTCACTGTAATTACACCCTCCCACCAGTGGTGCACTGCAGTGTCTCACTGTAATTACACCCTCCCACCAATGGTGCACTGCAGTGTCTCACTGTAATTACACCCTCCCACCAATGGTGCACTGCAGTGTCTCACTGTAATTGCAACCTCCCACCAGTGGTGCACTGTAATGTCTCACTGTAAATACACCCTCTCACCAATGGTGCACTGCAGTGTCTCACTGTAATTACACCCTCCCACCAGTGGTGCAACATAGTGTCTCACTGTAATTGCGCACTCCCACCAGTGGTGCACTATAGTGCCTTGCTGTAATTACACCCTCACACCAGTGGTGCATGATAGTGCCTCACTGTAATTACACACTCCCACCAGTGGTGCACTATTGTGTCTCACTGGAATTACACCCTCCCACCAGTGGTACACTGCAGTGTCTCACTGTAATTACACCCTCCCACCAGTGGTGCATTGCAGTGTCTCACTGTAATTACACACTCCCACCAGTGGTGCACTGTAGTGTCTCATTGTAATTACACCCTCCCACCAGTGGTGCACTATTGTGCCTCACTGTAATTACACCCTCCCACCAGTGGTGCACTATTGTGCCTCACTGTAATTACACCCTCCCACCAGTGGTGAACTATAGTGTCTCACTGTAATTACACCCTCCCACCAGTGGTGCACAATATTGCCTCACTGTAATTACACCCTCCCACCAGTGGTGCACTATAGTGCCTCACTGTAATTACACCCTCCCACCAGTGGTGCACGATCGTATCTCACTGGAATTACACCCTCCTACCACTGGTGCACTAAAGTGTCTCACTGTAATTACACCCTCCCACCACTGGTGCACCATCGTGTCTCACTGTAATTACACCCTCCCACCAGTGGTGTACTATAGTGCCTCACTGTAATTACACCCTCCTACCATTGGTGCACTATCGTGTCTCACTGTAATTACACCATCCCAACAGAGGTGCACGAAAGTTCCTCACTGTAACTACAGCCTCCCACAAGTGGTGCACTATAGTGCCTCACTGTAATTACACCCTCCCACCATTGGTGCACTATCGTACCTCACTGTAATTACACCCTCCCACCAGTGGTGCACAATAGTGCCTCACTGTAATTACAGCCTCCCACCAGTCGTGCACTGTAGTATCTCACTGTAACTACAGCCTCCCACCAGTGGTGCACTATAGTGTCTCACTGTAATTGCGCCCTCCCACCAGTGGTGCACTATAGTGCCTCACTGTAATTACACCCTCCCACCACTGGTGCACTATCGTGTCTCACTGTAATTACACCCTCCCACCAGTGGTGCACTATAGTGCCTCACTGTAATTACACCCTCCCACCAGTGGTGCAATATAGTGCCTCACTGTAATTACACCCTCCCACCAGTGGTGCACTATAGTGTCCCACTGTAACTACAGCCTCCCACCAGTGGTGCACTATAGTGCCTCACTGTAATTACAACCTCCCACCAGTGGTGCACTATCATGTCTCACTGTAATTACACCCTCCCACCAGTGGTGCACTATAATGTCTCACTGTAATTACACCGTCGCACCAGTGGTGCACAATAGTGCCTCACTGTAATTACACCCTCCCACCAGTGGTGCACTATAGTGCCACACTGTGATTACACACTCCCACCAGTGGTGCACGACATTGTCTCACTGTAATTACACCCTCCCACCAGGGGGTATGACACCCCCCAACAGTGGTGCACTGTCGTGCTTCGCTGTAATTCCACCCTCGCACCAGTGGTGCACTATAATGTCTCAGTGTAATTACACCCTCTCACCAGTGGTGCACTATAGTGCCTCACTGTAATTACACCCTCCCACCAGTGGTGCACTACAGTACATCTTGGACGACACCCTCCCACCAGTGGTGCACTATAGTGCCTCACTGTAATTACAGCCTCCCACCAGTGGTGCACTGTTGTATCTCACTGTAACTACAGCCTCCCACCAGTGGTGCACTATAGTGCCTCACTGTAATTACAACCTCCCACCAGTGGTGCACTATTGTGTCTCACTGTAATTACACCCTCCCACCAGTGGTGCACTATAGTGTCTCACTGTAATTACACCCTCGCACCAGTGGTGCACAATAGTGACTAACTGTAATTACACCCTCCCACCAGTGGTGCACTGTAGTATCTCACTTTAACTACAGCCTCCCACCAGTGGTGCACTGTAGTGCCTCGCTGTAATTACACCCTCGCACCAGTGGTGCACAATAGTGCCACACTGTAATTACACCCTCCCACCAGTGGTGCACTATAGTGCTTCACTGTAATTACACCCTCCCACCAGTGGTGCATGACAGTACATCTCGGACGATACCCTCCCACTAGTGGTGCACTATAGTGCCTCACTGTAATTACAGCCTCTCACCAGTGGTGCACTGTAGTATCTCACTGTAACTACAGCCTCCCACCAGTGGTGCACAAAAGTGCCTCACTGTAATTACACCCTCCCACCAGTGGTGCACTATAGTGCCTCACTGAAATTACAGCCTCCCACCAGTGGTGCACTGTAGTATCTCACTGTAACTGCAGCCTCCCACCAGTGGTGCACTATAGTACCACACTGTAATTACACACTCCCAACAGTGGTGCATGACATTGTCTCACTATAATTACACCCCCTCCACCAGTGGTGCACTATCGTGTCTAACTGTAATTACACCCTCCCACCAGGGGTTATGACACCCCCCAACAGTGGTGCAATGTCGTGCCTCGCTGTAATTACACCCTCCCACCAGTGGTGCACTATAGTGTCTCACTGTAATTACACCCTCCCACCAGAGGTGTACGAAAGTTCCTCGCTGTAATTACACCCTCCCACCAGTGGTGCACTATAGTGCCTCACTGTAATTACACACTCCCACCAGTGGTGCACGACATTGTCCCACCATAATAACACCCCCTCCACCAGTGGTGCATTATCGTTTCACACTGTAATTACACCCTCCCACCAGTGGTGCACTATAGTGCCTCACTTTAATTACACCCTCCCACCACTGGTGCACTATCGTGTCTCACTGTAATTACACCCTCCCACCAGAGGTACACGAAAGTTCCTCACTGTAATTACACCATCCCACCAGTGGAGCACTATAGTGCCTCGCTGTAATTACACGCTCCCACCAGTGGGGCAATTTAGTGTCTCACTGTAATTACACCCTCGCACCAGTGGTGCTTGATAGTGCCTCATTGTAATTACACCCTCCCACCAGTGGTGCACTGTAGTGTCTCTCTGTAATTACACCCTCCCACCAGTCGTGCACTATAGTGTCTCACTGTAATTACACCCTCGCACCAGTGGTGCTTGATAGTGCCTCATTGTAATTACACCCTCCCACCAGTGGTGCACTGTAGTGTCTCACTGTAACTACAGCCTCCCACCAGTGGTGCACTATAGTGCCTCACTGTAATTACAACCTCCCACCAGTGGTGCACTATCGTGCCTCACTGTAATTACACCCTCCCACCAGTAGTGCACTATAGTGTCTCACTGTAATTGCGCCCTCCCACCAGTGGTGCTCTATAGTGCCTCACTGTAATTACACCCTCGCACCAGTGGTGCACAATAGTGCCTCACTGGAATTACACCCTACCACCGGTTGAACACTATAGTGCCACACTGTAATTACACCCTCCCACCAGTGGTGCACTATAATGTCTCAGTGTAATTAAACCCTCCCACCAGTGGTGAACTATAGTGTCCCACTGTAATTACATCCTCGCACCAGTGGTGCACTGTAGTGGCTCATTGTAATTACACCCTCTCACCAGTGGTGCACTATAGTGTCTCACTGTAATTACACGCTCCCACCATTGGTGCACTATCGTGTCTCACTGTAATTACACGCTCCCACCAGTGGTGCACGATAGTGCCTCACAGTGATTACACCCTCCCACCAGTGGTGCACTAGGGTGCCTCACTGTAATTACAGCCTCCCACCAGTGGTGCACTGTAGTATCTCACTGTAACTACAGCCTCCCACCAGTGGTGCACTATAGTGCCTCACTGTAATTAGAACCTCCCACCAGTGGTGCACTATAGTGCCTCACTGTAATTACAGCCTCCCACCAGTGGTGCACTGTTGTATCTCACTGTAACTACAGCCTCCCACCAGTGGTGCACTATAGTGCCTCACTGTAATTACAACCTCCCACCAGTGGTGCACTATTGTGTCTCACTGTAATTACACCCTCCCACCAGTGGTGCACTATAGTGTCTCACTGTAATTACACCCTCGCACCAGTGGTGCACAATAGTGACTAACTGTAATTACACCCTCCCACCAGTGGTGCACTGTAGTATCTCACTTTAACTACAGCCTCCCACCAGTGGTGCACTGTAGTGCCTCGCTGTAATTACACCCTCGCACCAGTGGTGCACAATAGTGCCACACTGTAATTACACCCTCCCACCAGTGGTGCACTATAGTGCTTCACTGTAATTACACCCTCCCACCAGTGGTGCATGACAGTACATCTCGGACGATACCCTCCCACTAGTGGTGCACTATAGTGCCTCACTGTAATTACAGCCTCTCACCAGTGGTGCACTGTAGTATCTCACTGTAACTACAGCCTCCCACCAGTGGTGCACAAAAGTGCCTCACTGTAATTACACCCTCCCACCAGTGGTGCACTATAGTGCCTCACTGAAATTACAGCCTCCCACCAGTGGTGCACTGTAGTATCTCACTGTAACTGCAGCCTCCCACCAGTGGTGCACTATAGTGCCACACTGTAATTACACACTCCCAACAGTGGTGCATGACATTGTCTCACTATAATTACACCCCCTCCACCAGTGGTGCACTATCGTGTCTAACTGTAATTACACCCTCCCACCAGGGGTTATGACACCCCCCAACAGTGGTGCAATGTCGTGCCTCGCTGTAATTACACCCTCCCACCAGTGGTGCACTATAGTGTCTCACTGTAATTACACCCTCCCACCAGAGGTGTACGAAAGTTCCTCGCTGTAATTACACCCTCCCACCAGTGGTGCACTATAGTGCCTCACTGTAATTACACACTCCCACCAGTGGTGCACGACATTGTCCCACCATAATAACACCCCCTCCACCAGTGGTGCATTATCGTTTCACACTGTAATTACACCCTCCCACCAGTGGTGCACTATAGTGCCTCACTTTAATTACACCCTCCCACCACTGGTGCACTATCGTGTCTCACTGTAATTACACCCTCCCACCAGAGGTACACGAAAGTTCCTCACTGTAATTACACCATCCCACCAGTGGTGCACTATAGTGCCTCGCTGTAATTACACCCTCGCACCAGTGGTGCTTGATAGTGCCTCATTGTAATTACACCCTCCCACCAGTGGTGCACTGTAGTGTCTCTCTGTAATTACACCCTCCCACCAGTCGTGCACTATAGTGTCTCACTGTAATTACACCCTCGCACCAGTGATGCTTGATAGTGCCTCATTGTAATTACACCCTCCCACCAGTGGTGCACTGTAGTGTCTCACTGTAACTACAGCCTCCCACCAGTGGTGCACTATAGTGCCTCACTGTAATTACAACCTCCCACCAGTGGTGCACTATCGTGCCTCACTGTAATTACACCCTCCCACCAGTAGTGCACTATAGTGTCTCACTGTAATTGCGCCCTCCCACCAGTGGTGCTCTATAGTGCCTCACTGTAATTACACCCTCGCACCAGTGGTGCACAATAGTGCCTCACTGGAATTACACCCTACCACCGGTTGAACACTATAGTGCCACACTGTAATTACACCCTCCCACCAGTGGTGCACTATAATGTCTCAGTGTAATTAAACCCTCCCACCAGTGGTGCACTATAGTGTCCCACTGTAATTACATCCTCGCACCAGTGGTGCACTGTAGTGGCTCATTGTAATTACACCCTCTCACCAGTGGTGCACTATAGTGTCTCACTGTAATTACACGCTCCCACCATTGGTGCACTATCGTGTCTCACTGTAATTACACGCTCCCACCAGTGGTGCACTATAGTGCCTCACAGTGATTACACCCTCCCACCAGTGGTGCACTAGGGTGCCTCACTGTAATTACAGCCTCCCACCAGTGGTGCACTGTAGTATCTCACTGTAACTACAGCCTCCCACCAGTGGTGCACTATAGTGCCTCACTGTAATTACAACCTCCCACCAGTGGTGCACTATAGTGCCACACTGTAATTACACCCTCCCACCAGTGGTGCACTGTAGTATCTCACTGTAACTACAGCCTCCCACCAGTGGTGCACTATAGTGCCTCACTGTAATTACAACCTCCCACCAGTGGTGCACTATCATGTCTCACTGTAATTACAACCTCCCACCAGTGGTGCACTATAGTGCCACACTGTGATTACACACTCCCACCAGTGGTGCACGACATTGTCTCACTGTAATTACACCCTCCCACCAGGGGGTATGACACCCCCCAACAGTGGTGCACTGTCGTGCTTCGCTGTAATTACACCCTCGCACCAGTGGTGCACAACAATGTCTCAGTGTAATTACACCCTCTCACCAGTGGTGCACTATAGTGCCTCACTGTAATTACACCCTCCCACCAGTGGTGCACTACAGTACATCTCGGACGACACCCTCCCACCAGTGGTGCACTATAGTGCCTCACTGTAATTACAGCCTCCCACCAGTGGTGCACTGTTGTATCTCACTGTAACTACAGCCTCCCACCAGTGGTGCACTATAGTGCCTCACTGTAATTACAACCTCCCACCAGTGGTGCACTATTGTGTCTCACTGTAATTACACCCTCCCACCAGTGGTGCACTATAGTGTCTCACTGTAATTACACCCTCGCACCAGTGGTGCACAATAGTGACTAACTGTAATTACACCCTCCCACCAGTGGTGCACTGTAGTATCTCACTTTAACTACAGCCTCCCACCAGTGGTGCACTGTAGTGCCTCGCTGTAATTACACCCTCGCACCAGTGGTGCACAATAGTGCCACACTGTAATTACACCCTCCCACCAGTGGTGCACTATAGTGCTTCACTGTAATTACACCCTCCCACCAGTGGTGCATGACAGTACATCTCGGACGACACCCTCCCACTAGTGGTGCACTATAGTGCCTCACTGTAATTACAGCCTCTCACCAGTGGTGCACTGTAGTATCTCACTGTAACTACAGCCTCCCACCAGTGGTGCACAAAAGTGCCTCACTGTAATTACACCCTTCCACCAGTGGTGCACTATAGTGCCTCACTGAAATTACAGCCTCCCACCAGTGGTGCACTGTAGTATCTCACTGTAACTGCAGCCTCCCACCAGTGGTGCACTATAGTGCCACACTGTAATTACACACTCCCAACAGTGGTGCATGACATTGTCTCACTATAATTACACCCCCTCCACCAGTGGTGCACTATCGTGTCTAACTGTAATTACACCCTCCCACCAGGGGTTATGACACCCCCCAACAGTGGTGCAATGTCGTGCCTCGCTGTAATTACACCCTCCCACCAGTGGTGCACTATAATGTCTCACTGTAATGACATACTCTCACCAGTGGTGCACTATAGTGTCTCACTGTAATTACACCCTCGCACCAGTGGTGCACAATAGTGACTAACTGTAATTACACCCTCCCACCAGTGGTGCACTGTAGTATCTCACTTTAACTACAGTCTCCCACCAGTGGAGCACTGTCGTGCCTCACTGTAATTACAGCCTCGCACCAGTGGTGCACAATAGTGCCACACTGTAATTACACCCTCCCACCAGTGGTGCACTATAGTGCTTCACTGTAATTACACCCTCCCACCAGTGGTGCATGACAGTACATCTCGGACGACACCCTCCCACCAGTGGTGCACTATAGTGCCTCACTGTAATTACAGCCTCTCACCAGTGGTGCACTGTAGTATCTCACTGTAACTACAGCCTCCCACCAGTGGTGTACTATAGTGCCTCACTGTAATTACAACCTCCCACCAGTGGTGCACTATCGTGTCTCACTGTAATTACACCCTCCCACCAGTGGTGCACTATAGTGCCTCACTGTAATTACACTCTCGCACCAGTGGTGCACAATAGTGCCTCACTGTAATTACAGCCTCTCACCAGTGGTGCACTGTAGTATCTCACTGTAACTACAGCCTCCCACCAGTGGTGCACTATAGTGCCTCACTGTAATTACAACCTCCCACCAGTGGTGCACTATCATGTCTCACTGTAATTACACACTCTCACCAGTGGTGCACTATAGTGTCTCACTGTAATTACACCCTCGCACCAGTGGTGCACAATAGTGACTAACTGTAATTACACCCTCCCACCAGTGGTGCACTGTAGTATCTCACTTTAACTACAGCCTCCCACCAGTGGAGCACTGTCGTGCCTCGCTGTAATTACAGCCTCGCACCAGTGGTGCACAATAGTGCCACACTGTAATTACACCCTCCCACCAGTGGTGCACTATAGTGCTTCACTGTAATTACACCCTCCCACCAGTGGTAAATGACAGTACATCTCGGACGACACCCTCCCACCAGTGGTGCACTATAGTGCCTCACTGTAATTACAGCCTCTCACCAGTGGTGCACTGTAGTATCTCACTGTAACTACAGCCTCCCACCAGTGGTGCACAATAGTGCCTCACTGTAATTACACCCTCCCACCAGTGGTGCACTGTAGTATCTCACTGTAACTACACCCTCCCACCAGTGGTGCACTATAGTGCCTCACTGTAATTACAACCTCCCACCAGTGGTGCACTATCGTACCTCACTGTAATTACACCCTCCCGCCAGTAGTGCACTGTAGTGCCTCACTGTAATTACACCATCGCACCAGTGGTGCACAATAGTGCCTCACTGTAATTACACCCTCCACCAGTGGTGCACTACAGTGCCTCACTGTAATTACACCCTCGCACCAGTGGTGCACAATAGTGCCTCACTGTAATTACACCCTCCCACCAGTGCTGCACTATAGTGCCACACTGTAATTACACACTCCCACCAGTGGTGCCCGACATTGTCTCACTATAATTACACCCCCTCCACCAGTGGTGCACTACCGTGTATCACTGTAATTACACCCTCCCACCAGGGGTTATGACACCCCCCAACAGTGGTGCACTATAGTGTCCCACTGTAATTACACCCTCGCACCAGTGGACCACTGTAGTGTCTCACTGTAATTACACCCTCCCACCAGTGGTGCACTATTTTGCCTCACTGTAATTACACCCTCCCACCAGTGGTGCTCTACAGTGCCTCACTATAATTACAGCCTCCCACCAGTGGTGCACTGTAGTGTCTCACTGTAACGACAGCCTCCCGCCAGTGGTGCACTTTAGTGCCTCACTGTAATTACAACCTCCCACCAGTGGTGCACGAAAGTTCCTCACTATAATTACACTCTCCCACCAGTGGTGCTCTATAGTGCCTAACTGTAATTACACCCTCCCACCTGTGGTGCACTATAGTGCCTCACTGTAATTACACCCTCCCACCATTGGTGCACTATCGTGTCCCACTGTAATTACACCCTCCCGCCAGTGGTGCACTATAGTGCATCACTGTAATTACACCCTTGCACCAGTGGTGCACAATAGTGCCTCACTGTAATTACACCCACCCACCAGTGGTGCACTATAGTGTCTCACTGTATTTACACACACCCACCAGTGGTGCACTATAGTGTCTCACTGTAATTACACCCTCGCACCAGTGGTGCACAATAGTGCCTCACTGTAATTACACCCTCCCACCAGTGGTGCACTATAGTGCCACACTGTAATTACCCCCTCCCACCGGTGGTGCACAACATTGTCTCACTATAATTACACTCCCTCCACCAGTGGTGCACTATCGTGTCTCACGGTAATTACAACGTCCCACCAGGGGTGATGACGCCCCCCCAACAGTGGTGCACGATCGTGCCTCGCTGTAATTACACCCTCCCACCAGTGGTGCACTATCGTGTCCCACTGTAATTACACCCTCACACCAGTGGTGCACAATAGTGCCACACTGTAATTACACCCTCCCACCAGTGGTGCACTATAGTGCCACACTGTAATTACACCCTCCCACCAGTGGTGCACTATAGTGCCACACTGTAATTACACCCTCCCACCGGTGGTGCACAACATTGTCTCACTATAATCACACCCCTTCCACCAGTGGTGCACTATCGTGTCTCACGGTAATTACAACGTCCCACCAGGGGTGATGACATCCCCCCAACAGTGGTGCACGATCGTGCCTCACTGTAATTAAACCCTCCAACCAGTGGTGCACTATAGTGTTTCACTGTTATTACACCCACGCACCAGTGGTGCATGATAGTGCTTCACTGTAATTACACCCCCCACGAGTGGTGCACTGTAGTGTCTCACTGTAATTACATCCTCCCACCAGTGGTGCACTATTGTGCCTCACTGTAATTACACGCTCGCACCAGTGGTGCACACTAGTGCCTCACTGTAATCACACCCTCACAACAGTGGTGCACTATCGTGTCTCACTGTAATTACACCCTCCCACCAGTGGTCCACTACAGTGCCTCACTGTAATTACACCCTCCCACCAGTGGTGCAATATCGTGTCCCACTGTAATTACACCCTCCCACCAGTGGTGCACTATAGTGCCTCACTGTAATTACACCCTCGCACCAGTGGTGCACAATAGTGCCACACTGTAATTACACCCTCCCACCGGTGGTTCACAACATTGTCTCACTATAATTACACCCCCTCCACCAGTGGTGCACTATCGTGTCTCACGGTAATTACAACGTTCCACCAGGGGTGATGACATCCCCCCAACAGTGGTGCACAATCGTGCCTCGCTATAATTACACCCTCCAAACAGTGGTGCACTATAGTGTCTCACTGTAATTACACCCACGCACCAGTGGTGCATGATAGTGCTTCACTGTAATTACACCCTCCCACTAGTGGTGCACTGCAGTGTCTCACTGTAATTACACCCTCCCACCAGTGGTGCACTATAGTGCCTCACTATAATTACACCCCCTCCACCAGTGGTGCACTATCGTCTCTCACGGTAATTAGAACGTCCCACCAGGGGTGATGGCGCCCCCCCCAACAGTGGTGCACGATCGTGCCTCGCTGTAATTACACCCTCCCACCAGTGGTGCACTATAGTGCCTCACTGCAATTACACCCTTCCACCAGTGGTGCACACGAGTGCCTCACTGTAATCACACCCTCCCAACAGTGGTGCACTATCGTGTCCCACTGTAATTACACCCTCCCACTAGTGGTGCCCGACATTGTCTCACTATAATTACACCCCCTCCACCAGTGGTGCACTACCGTGTATCACTGTAATTACACCCTCCCACCAGGGGTTATGACACCCCCCAACAGTGGTGCACTATAGTGTCCCACTGTAATTACACCCTCGCACCAGTGGACCACTGTAGTGTCTCACTGTAATTACACCCTCCCACCAGTGGTGCACTATTTTGCCTCACTGTAATTACACCCTCCCACCAGTGGTGCTCTACAGTGCCTCA
This sequence comes from Heptranchias perlo, assembly GCF_035084215.1. Taxonomy (NCBI): domain Eukaryota; kingdom Metazoa; phylum Chordata; class Chondrichthyes; order Hexanchiformes; family Hexanchidae; genus Heptranchias; species Heptranchias perlo. The sequence goes on from NW_027139367.1 coordinate 49,048, forward strand.
CTATAATTACAGCCTCCCACCAGTGGTGCACTGTAGTGTCTCACTGTAACGACAGCCTCCCGCCAGTGGTGCACTTTAGTGCCTCACTGTAATTACAACCTCCCACCAGTGGTGCACGAAAGTTCCTCACTATAATTACACTCTCCCACCAGTGGTGCTCTATAGTGCCTAACTGTAATTACACCCTCCCACCTGTGGTGCACTATAGTGCCTCACTGTAATTACACCCTCCCACCATTGGTGCACTATCGTGTCCCACTGTAATTACACCCTCCCGCCAGTGGTGCACTATAGTGCATCACTGTAATTACACCCTTGCACCAGTGGTGCACAATAGTGCCTCACTGTAATTACACCCACCCACCAGTGGTGCACTATAGTGTCTCACTGTATTTACACACACCCACCAGTGGTGCACTATAGTGTCTCACTGTAATTACACCCTCGCACCAGTGGTGCACAATAGTGCCTCACTGTAATTACACCCTCCCACCAGTGGTGCACTATAGTGCCACACTGTAATTACCCCCTCCCACCGGTGGTGCACAACATTGTCTCACTATAATTACACTCCCTCCACCAGTGGTGCACTATCGTGTCTCACGGTAATTACAACGTCCCACCAGGGGTGATGACGCCCCCCCAACAGTGGTGCACGATCGTGCCTCGCTGTAATTACACCCTCCCACCAGTGGTGCACTATCGTGTCCCACTGTAATTACACCCTCACACCAGTGGTGCACAATAGTGCCACACTGTAATTACACCCTCCCACCAGTGGTGCACTATAGTGCCACACTGTAATTACACCCTCCCACCAGTGGTGCACTATAGTGCCACACTGTAATTACACCCTCCCACCGGTGGTGCACAACATTGTCTCACTATAATCACACCCCTTCCACCAGTGGTGCACTATCGTGTCTCACGGTAATTACAACGTCCCACCAGGGGTGATGACATCCCCCCAACAGTGGTGCACGATCGTGCCTCACTGTAATTAAACCCTCCAACCAGTGGTGCACTATAGTGTTTCACTGTTATTACACCCACGCACCAGTGGTGCATGATAGTGCTTCACTGTAATTACACCCCCCACGAGTGGTGCACTGTAGTGTCTCACTGTAATTACATCCTCCCACCAGTGGTGCACTATTGTGCCTCACTGTAATTACACGCTCGCACCAGTGGTGCACACTAGTGCCTCACTGTAATCACACCCTCACAACAGTGGTGCACTATCGTGTCTCACTGTAATTACACCCTCCCACCAGTGGTCCACTACAGTGCCTCACTGTAATTACACCCTCCCACCAGTGGTGCAATATCGTGTCCCACTGTAATTACACCCTCCCACCAGTGGTGCACTATAGTGCCTCACTGTAATTACACCCTCGCACCAGTGGTGCACAATAGTGCCACACTGTAATTACACCCTCCCACCGGTGGTTCACAACATTGTCTCACTATAATTACACCCCCTCCACCAGTGGTGCACTATCGTGTCTCACGGTAATTACAACGTTCCACCAGGGGTGATGACATCCCCCCAACAGTGGTGCACAATCGTGCCTCGCTATAATTACACCCTCCAAACAGTGGTGCACTATAGTGTCTCACTGTAATTACACCCACGCACCAGTGGTGCATGATAGTGCTTCACTGTAATTACACCCTCCCACTAGTGGTGCACTGCAGTGTCTCACTGTAATTACACCCTCCCACCAGTGGTGCACTATAGTGCCTCACTATAATTACACCCCCTCCACCAGTGGTGCACTATCGTCTCTCACGGTAATTAGAACGTCCCACCAGGGGTGATGGCGCCCCCCCCAACAGTGGTGCACGATCGTGCCTCGCTGTAATTACACCCTCCCACCAGTGGTGCACTATAGTGCCTCACTGCAATTACACCCTTCCACCAGTGGTGCACACGAGTGCCTCACTGTAATCACACCCTCCCAACAGTGGTGCACTATCGTGTCCCACTGTAATTACACCCTCCCACTAGTGGTGCACTCAAGTGCCTCACTGTAATTACACCCTCCCACCAGTGGTGCACTATCATGTCCCACTGTAATTACACCCTCCCACCAGTGGTGCAATATAGTGCCTCACTGTAATTACACCCTCACACCGGTGGTGCACAACATTGTCTCACTATAATTACACCCCCTCCACCAGTGGTGCACTATTGTGTCTCACGGTAATTACAACGTCCCACCAGTGGTGATGACATCACCCCAACAGTGGTGCACGATCGTGCCTCGCTGTAATTACACCCTCCAACCAATGGTGCACTATGGTGTCTCACTGTAATTACACCCTCCCACCACTGGTGTACTGTAGTGTCTCACTGTAAATACACCCTCTCACCAGTGGTGCACTGTAGTGTCTCACTGTAATTACAGCCTCCCACCAGTGGTGCACTATAGTGCCTCACAGTGATTACACCCTCCCACCAGTGGTGCATGATAGCGCCTCACTGACGACAACCTCCCACCAGTGGTGCACTATAGTGCCTCACTGTAATTACAGCCTCCCACCAGTGGTGCACTGTAGTATCTCACTGTGACGACAGCCTCCCACCTGTGGTGCACTATAGTGCCTCACAGTGATTACACCCTCCCACCAGTGGTGCATGATAGCGCCTCACTGACGACAACCTCCCACCAGTGGTGCACTATCGTGTCTCACTGTAATTACACCCTCCCACCAGTGGTGCACTATAGTGCCTAACTGTAATTACTCCCTCCCACCAGTGGTGCACTATCGTGTCCCACTGTAATTACACCCTCCCACCAGTGGTGCACTATAGTGCCTCACTGTAATTACACCCTCGCACCAGTGGTGCACAATGGTGCCGCACTGTAATTACACCCTCCCACCAGTGGTGCACTATAGTGCCACACTGTAATTACACCCTCCCACCAGTGGTGCACTATAGTGCCACACTGTAATTACACCCTCCCACCGGTGGTGCACAACATTGTCTCACTATAATTACACCCCTTCCACCAGTGGTGCACTATCGTGTCTCACGGTAATTACAACGTCCCAACAGGGGTGATGACATCCCCCCAACAGTGGTGCATGATCGTGCCTCGCTGTAATTACACCCTCCAACCATTGGTGCATTATAATGTCTCACTGTAATTACACCCACGCACCAGTGGTGCATGATAGTGCTTCACAGTAATTACACCCTCCCACGAGCGGTGCACTGTCGTGTCTCACTGTAATTACACCCTCCCACCAGTGGTGCACTATAGTGCCTCACTGTAATTACTCCCTCCCACCAGTGGTGCACTATAGTGCCTCACTGTAATTACACCCTCCCACCATTGGTGCACTATCGTGTCCCACTGTAATTACACCCTCGCACCAGTGGTGCACACTAGTGCCTCACTGTAATCACACCCTCCCACCATTGGTGCACTATCGTGTCTCACTGTAATTACACCCTCCCACCAGTGGTGCACTATCGTGCCTCACTGAAATTACAGCCTCCCACCAGTGGTGCACTGTAGTATCTCACTGTAACTACAGCCTCCCACCAGTGGTGCACTATCGTGTCTCACTGTAATTACACCCTCCCACCAGTGGTGCATGATAGTGCTTCACTGTAATTACACCCTCCCACGAGCGGTGCACTGTCGTGTCTCACTGTAATTACACCCTCCCACCATTGGTGCACTATAGTGCCTCACTGTAATTACTCCCTCCCACCAGTGGTGCACTATAGTGCCTCACTGTAATTACACCCTCCCACCATTGGTGCACTATCGTGTCCCACTGTAATTACACTATCGCACCAGTGGTGCACACTAGTGCCTCACTGTAATCACACCCTCCCACCATTGGTGCACTATCGTGTCTCACTGTAATTACACCCTCCCACCAGTGGTGCACTATCGTGCCTCACTGAAATTACAGCCTCCCACCAGTGGTGCACTGTAGTATCTCACTGTAACTACAGCCTCCCACCAGTGGTGCACTATCGTGTCTCACTGTAATTACACCCTCCCACCAGGGGTGCATGATAGTGTCTCACTGGAATTACACCCTCCCACCAGTGGTGCACTATAGTGCCTCACTGTAATTACACCCTCCCACCAGTGGTGCACTATTTTGCCTCACTGTAATCACACCCTCCCGCCAGTGGTGCACTATAGTGCCTCACTATAATTACAGCCTCCCACCAGTAGTGCACTGTAGTGTCTCACTGTAACTACAGCCTCCCACCAGTGTTGCACAAAAGTTCCTCACTGTCATTGCACACTCCCACCAGTGGTGCTCTATAGTGCCTCACTGTAATTGCACCATCCCACCTGTGGTGCACTATAGTGCCTCACTGTAATTACACCCTCCCACCAGTGGTGCACTACAGTGCCTCACTGTAATTACACCCTCCCATCATTGGTGCACTATCGTGTCCCACTGTAATTACACTTTCCCACCAGTGGTGCACTATAGCGCATCACTGTAATTACACCCTCGCACCAGTGGTGCACAATAGTGCCTCACTGTAATTACACCCACCCACCAGTGGTGCACTATAGTGTCTCACTGTATTTACACCCACTCACCAGTGGTGCACTATAGTGTCTCACTGTAATTACACCCTCCCACTAGTGGTGCACTAAAGTGCCTCACTGTAATTACACCCTCCCACCAGTGGTGCACTATCGTGTCCCACTGTAATTACACCCTCCCACCAGTGGTGCAATATAGTGCCTCACTGTAATTACACCCTCGCACCAGTGGTGCACAATAGTGCCTCACTGTAATTACACCCTCCCACCAGTGGTGCACTATAGTGCCACACTGTAATTACACCCTCCCACCGGTGGTGCACAACATTGTCTCACTATAATTACACCCCCTCCACCAGTGGTGCACTATTGTGTCTCACGGTAATTACAACGTCCCACCAGGGGTGATGACATCACCCCAACAGTGGTGCACGATCGTGCCTCGCTGTAATTACACCCTCCAACCAGTGGTGCACTATGGTGTCTCACTGTAATTACACCCTCCCACCACTGGTGTACTGTAGTGTCTCACTGTAATTACACCCTCTCACCAGTGGTGCACTGTAGTGTCTCACTGTAATTACAGCCTCCCACCAGTGGTGCACTATAGTGCCTCACAGTGATTACACCCTCCCACCAGTGGTGCATGATAGCGCCTCACTGACGACAACCTCCCACCAGTGGTGCACTATAGTGCCTCACTGTAATTACAGCCTCACACCAGTGGTGCACTGTAGTATCTCACTGTGACTACAGCCTCCCACCAGTGGTGCACTATCGTGCCTCACTGTCATTACAACCTCCCACCAGTGGTGCACTATAGTGCCTAACTGTAATTACTCCCTCCCACCAGTCGTGCACTATCGTGTCCCACTGTAATTACATCCTCCCACCAGTGGTGCATTATAGTGCCTCACTGTAATTACACCCTCGCACCAGTGGTGCACAATAGTGCCACACTGTAATTACACCCTCCCACCAGTGGTGCACTATGGTGCCACACTGTAATTAAACCCTCCCACCGGTGGTGCACAACATTGTCTCACTATAATTACACCCCTTCCACCAGTGGTGCACTATCGTGTCTCACGGTAATTACAACGTCCCACCAGGGGTGATGACATCCCCCCAACAGTGGTGCACGATCGTGCCTCGCTGTAATTACACCCTCCAACCAGTGGTGCATTATAGTGTCTCACTGTAATTACACCCACGCACCAGTGGTGCATGATAGTGCTTCACTGTAATTACACCCTCCCACGAGCGGTGCACTGTAGTGTCTCACTGTAATTACACCCTCCCACCAGTGGTGCACTATAGTGCCTCACTGTAATTACTCCCTCCTACCAGTGGTGCACTATAGTGCCTCACTGTAATTACACCCTCCCACCGTTGGTGCACTATCGTGTCCCACTGTAATTACACCCTCCCACCAGTGGTGCACTATTGTGCCTCACTGTAATTACACCCTCGCACCAGTGGTGCACACTAGTGCCTCATTGTAATCACACCCTCCCACCATTGGTGCACTATCGTGTCTCACTGTAATTACTCCCCCCCACCAGTGGTGCACTATCGTGTCCCACTGTAATTACACCCTCCCACCAGTGGTGCACTATAGTGCCTCACTGTAATTACACCCTCGCACCAGTGGTGCACAACAGTGCCACACTGTAATTACACACTCCCACCAGTGGTGCACTATAGTGCCACACTGTAATTACACCCTTCCACCGGTGGTTCACAACATTGTCTCATTTTAATTACACCCCCTCCACCAGTGGTGCACTATCGTGTCTCACGGTAATTACAACGTCCCACCAGGGGTGATGACATCCCCCCAACAGTGGTGCACAATCGTGCCTCGCTATAATTACACCCTCCAACCAGTGGTGCACAATAGTGTCTCACTGTAATTACACCCACGCACCAGTGGTTCATGATAGTGCTTCACTGTAATTACTCCCTCCCACCAGTGGTGCAATATAGTGCCTCACTGTAATTACTCCCTCCCACCAGTGGTGCACTATAGTGCCTCACTGTAATTACACCCTCCAACCAGTGGTGCACTATAGTGTCTCACTGTAATTACACCCTCCCACTAGTGGTGCACTGTCGTGTCTCACTGTAATTACAGCCTCCCACCAGTGGTGCACTATAGTGCCTCACTGTAATTACTCCCTCCCACCAGTGGTGCACTATAGTGCCTCACTGTAATTACACCCTCCCACCAATGGTGCACTATCGTGCCTCACTGTAATTAAACCCTCCAACCAGTGGTGCACTATAGTGTTTCACTGTTATTACACCCACGCACCAGTGGTGCATGATAGTGCTTCACTGTAATTACACCCCCCACGAGTGGTGCACTGTAGTGTCTCACTGTAATTACATCCTCCCACCAGTGGTGCACTATTGTGCCTCACTGTAATTACACCCTCGCACCAGTGGTGCACACTAGTGCCTCACTGTAATCACACCCTCACAACAGTGGTGCACTATCGTGTCCCACTGTAATTACACCCTCCCACCAGTGGTCCACTACAGTGCCTCACTGTAATTACACCCTCCCACCAGTGGTGCACTATCGTGTCCCACTGTAATTACACCCTCCCACCAGTGGTGCACTATAGTGCCTCACTGTAATTACACCCTCGCACCAGTGGTGCACAATAGTGCCACACTGTAATTACACCCTCCCACCAGTGGTGCACTATAGTGCCACACTGTAATTACACCCTCCCACCGGTGGTTCACAACATTGTCTCACTATAATTACACCCCCTCCACCAGTGGTGCACTATCGTGTTTCACGGTAATTACAACATCCCACCAGGGGTGATGACACCCCCCAACAGTGGTGCACAATTGTGCCTCGCTATAATTCCACCCTCCAAACAGTGGTGCACTATAGTGTCTCACTGTAATTACACCCACGCACCAGTGGTGCATGATAGTGCTTCACTGTAATTACACCCTCCCACTAGTGGTGCACTGTAGTGTCTCACTGTAATTACACCCTCCCACCAGTGGTGCACTATAGTGCCTTACTATAATTACACCCCCTCCACCAGTGGTGCACTATCGTCTCTGACGGTAATTACAACGTCCCACCAGGGGTGATGGCGCCCCCCCCCAACAGTGGTGCACGATTGTGCCTCGCTGTAATTACACCCTCCCACCAGTGGTGCACTATAGTGCCTCACTGCAATTACACCCTTCCACCAGTGGTGCACACTAGTGCCTCACTGTAATCACACCCTCCCAACAGTGGTGCACTATCGTGTCCCACTGTAATTACACCCTCCCACTAGTGGTGCACTATCGTGTCCCACTGTAATTACACCCTCCCACGAGTGGTGCACTAAAGTGCCTCACTGTAATTACACCCTCCCACCAGTGGTGCACTATCGTGTCCCACTGTAATTACACCCTCCCACCAGTGGTGCAATATAGTGCCTCACTGTAATTACACCCTCGCACCAGTGGTGCACAATAGTGCCTCACTGTAATTACACCATCCCACCAGTGGTGCACTATAGTGCCACACTGTAATTACACCCTCCCACCGGTGGTGCACAACATTGTCTCATTATAATTACACCCCCTCCACCAGTGGTGCACTATTGTGTCTCACGGTAATTACAACGTCCCACCAGGGGTGATGACATCACCCCAACAGTGGTGCACGATCGTGCCTCGCTGTAATTACACCCTCCAACCAGTGGTGCACTATGGTGTCTCACTGTAATTACACCCTCCCACCACTGGTGTACTGTAGTGTCTCACTGTAATTACAGCCTCCCACCAGTGGTGCACTATAGTGCCTCACAGTGATTACACCCTCCCACCAGTGGTGCATGATAGCGCCTCACTGACGACAACCTCCCACCAGTGGTGCACTATAGTGCCTCACTGTAATTACAGCCTCACACCAGTGGTGCACTGCAGTATCTCACTGTGACTACAGCCTCCAACCAGTGGTGCACTATCGTGCCTCACTGTCATTACAACCTCCCACCAGTGGTGCACTATAGTGCCTAACTGTAATTACTCCCTCCCACCAGTCGTGCACTATCGTGTCCCACTGTAATTACACCCTCCCACCAGTGGTGCATTATAGTGCCTCACTGTAATTACACCCTCGCACCAGTGGTGCACAATAGTGCCACACTGTAATTACACCCTCCCACCAGTGGTGCACTATGGTGCCACACTGTAATTAAACCCTCCCACCGGTGGTGCACAACATTGTCTCACTATAATTACACCCCTTCCACCAGTGGTGCACTATCGTGTCTCACGGTAATTACAACGTCCCACCAGGGGTGATGACATCCCCCCAACAGTGGTGCACGATCGTGCCTCGCTGTAATTACACCCTCCAACCAGTGGTGCATTATAGTGTCTCACTGTAATTACACCCACGCACCAGTGGTGCATGATAGTGCTTCACTGTAATTACACCCTCCCACGAGCGGTGCACTGTAGTGTCTCACTGTAATTACACCCTCCCACCAGTGGTGCACTATAGTGCCTCACTGTAATTACTCCCTCCCACCAGTGGTGCACTATAGTGCCTCACTGTAATTACACCCTCCCACCGTTGGTGCACTATCGTGTCCCACTGTAATTACACCCTCCCACCAGTGGTGCACTATTGTGCCTCACTGTAATTACACCCTCGCACCAGTGGTGCACACTAGTGCCTCATTGTAATCACACCCTCCCACCATTGGTGCACTATCATCTCACTGTAATTACTCCCCCCACCAGTGGTGCACTATCGTGTCCCACTGTAATTACACCCTCCCACCAGTGGTGCACTATAGTGCCTCACTGTAATTACACCCTCCCACCAGTGGTGCACACTAGTGCCTCACTGTAATCACACCCTCCTAACAGTGGTGCACTATCGTGTCCCACTGTAATTACACCCTCCCACTAGTGGTGCACTAAAGTGCCTAACTGTAATTACACCCTCCCACCAGTGGTGCACTATCGTGTCCCACTGTAATTGCACCCTCCCACCAGTGGTGCACTATAGTGCCTCACTGTAATTACACCCTCACACCAGTGGTGCACAATAGTGCCTCACTGTAATTACACCCTCCCACCAGTGGTGCACTATAGTGCCACACTGTAATTACACCCTCCCACCGGTGGTGCACTATGGTGTCTCACTGTAATTACACCCTCCCACCAGTGGTGCACCATCGTGTCTCACTATAATTACACCCCTCCACCAGCGGTGCACTATTGTGGCTCACGGTAATTACAACGTCCCACCAGGGGTGATGACATCCCCCCAACAGTGGTGCACAATCGTGCCTCGCTGTAATTACACCCTCCAACCAGTGGTGCACTATGGTGTCTCACTGTAATTACACCCTCCCACCACTGGTTTCCTGTCGTGTCTCACTGCAATTACAGCCTCCCACCAGTGGTGCACTATAGTGCCTCACAGTGATTACACCCTCCCACCAGTGGTGCATGATAGCGCCTCACTGACGACAACCTCCCACCAGTGGTGCACTATAGTGCCTCACTGTAATTACAGCCTCCCACCAGTGGTGCACTGTAGTATCTCACTGTGACTACAGCCTCCCACCAGTGGTGCACTATCGTGCCTCACTGTAATTACAACCTCCCACCAGCGGTGCACTATCGTGTCTCACTGTAATTACACCCTCGCACCAGTGGTGCACAATAGTGCCACACTGTAATTACACTCTCCCACAAGTGGTGCACTATAGTGCCGCACTGTAATTACACCCTCCCACCAGTGGTGCACTATGGTGACACACTGTAATTACACCCTCCCACCGGTGGTGCACAACATTGTCTCACTATAATTACACCCCTTCCACCAGTGGTGCACTATCGTATCTCACGGTAATTACAACGTCCCACCAGGGGTGATGACATCCCCCCAACAGTGGTGCACGATCGTGCCTCGCTGTAATTACACCCTCCAACCAGTGGTGCACTATAGTGTCTCACTGTAATTACACCCACGCACCAGTGGTGCATGATAGTGCTTCACTGTAATTACACCCTCCCACGAGCGGTGCACTGTAGTGTCTCACTGTAATTACACCCTCCCACCAGTGGTGCACTATAGTGCCTCACTGTAATTACACCCTCCCACTGTTCGTGCACTATCGTGTCCAACTGTAATTACACCCTCCCACCAGTGGTGCACTACTGTGCCTCACTGTAATGACACCCGCGCACCAGTGGTGCACACTAGTGCCTCATTGTAATCACACCCTCCCACCATTGGTGCATTATCGTGTCTCACTGTAATTACACCCTCCCAGCAGTGGTGCACTATTGTGCCTCACTGAAATTACAGCCTCCCACCAGTGGTGCACTGTAGTATCTCACTGAAACTACAGCCTCCCACCAGTGGTGCACTATAGTGCCTCACTGTAATTACAACCTCCCACCAGTGGTGCACTATCGTGCCTCACTGTAATTTCACCCTCCCACCAGTGGTGCACTATTTTGCCTCACTGTAATTACACCCTCCCACCAGTGGTGCACTATAGTGCCTCACTATAATTACAACCTCCCACCAGTGGTGCACTGCAGTGTCTCACTGTAACTGCAGCCTCCCACCAGTGGTGCACTATAGTGCCTCACTGTAATTACAACCTCCCACCAGTGGTGCACGAACGTTCCTCACTGTAATTACACCCTCCCACCAGTGGTGCTCTATAGTGCCTCACTGTAATTACACTCTCCCACCTGTGGTGCACTATAGTGCCTCACTGTAATTACACCCTCCCACCAGTGGTGCACTACAGTGCCTCACTGTAATTACAACCTCCCACCATTGGTGCACTATCGTGTCCCACTGTAATTACACTTTCCCACCAGTGGTGCACTATAGCGCATCACTGTAATTACATCCTCCCACCAGTGGTGCTCAATAGTGCCTCACTGTAATTACACCCACCCACCAGTGGTGCACTATAGTGTCTCACTGTATTTACACCCACTCACCAGTGGTGCACTATAGTGTCTCACTGTAATTACACCCTCCCACCGGTGGTGCACAACATTGACTCACTATAATTACACCCCCTCCACCAGTGGTGCACTATCGTGTCTCACAGTAATTACAACGTCCCAACAGGGGTGATGACGCCCCCCGCAACAGTGGTGCACGATCGTGCCTCGCTGTAATTACACCCTCCCACCAGTGGTGCACTATAGTGTCTCACTGTAATTACACCCTCCCACCACTGGTGTACTGTAGTGTCTCACTGTAATTACAGCCTCTCACCAGTGATGCACTATTCTGCTTCACTGTCATTACACCCTCCCACCAGTGGTGCATGATAGCGCCTCACTGACGACAACCTCCCACCAGTGGTGCACTGTAGTCCCTCACTGTAATTACAGCCTCCCACCAGTGGTGCACTGTAGTATCTCACTGTGACTACAGCCTCCCACCAGAGGTGCACTATCGTGCCTCACTGTAATTACAACCTCCCACCAGCGGTGCACTATCGTGTCTCACTGTAATTACAACGTCCCACCAGGGGTGATGACATCACCCCAACAGTGGTGCACGATCGTGCCTCGCTGTAATTACACCCTCCAACCAGTGGTGCACTATGGTGTCTCACTGTAATTACACCCTCCCACCACTGGTGTACTGTAGTGTCTCACTGTAATTACACCCTCTCACCAGTGGTGCACTGTAGTGTCTCACTGTAATTACAGCCTCCCACCAGTGGTGCACTATAGTGCCTCACAGTGATTACACCCTCCCACCAGTGGTGCATGATAGCGCCTCACTGACGACAACCTCCCACCAGAGGTGCACTATAGTGCCTCACTGTAATTACACCCTCCCACCAGTGGTGCACTATAGTGCCACACTGTAATTACACCCTCCCACCGGTGGTGCACAACATTGTCTCACTATAATTACACCCCTTCCACCAGTGGTGCACTATCGTGTCTCACGGTAATTACAACGTCCCAACAGGGGTGATGACATCCCCCCAACAGTGGTGCATGATCGTGCCTCGCTGTAATTACACCCTCCAACCATTGGTGCATTATAATGTCTCACTGTAATTACACCCACGCACCAGTGGTGCATGATAGTGCTTCACTGTAATTACACCCTCCCACGAGCGGTGCACTGTCGTGTCTCACTGTAATTACACCCTCCCACCAGTGGTGCACTATAGTGCCTCACTGTAATTACTCCCTCCCACCAGTGGTGCACTATAGTGCCTCACTGTAATTACACCCTCCCACCATTGGTGCACTATCGTGTCCCACTGTAATTACACCCTCGCACCAGTGGTGCACACTAGTGCCTCACTGTAATCACACCTTCCCACCATTGGTGCACTATCGTGTCTCACTGTAATTACACCCTCCCACCAGTGGTGCACTATCGTGCCTCACTGAAATTACAGCCTCCCACCAGTGGTGCACTGTAGTATCTCACTGTAACTACAGCCTACCACCAGTGGTGCACTATCGTGTCTCACTGTAATTACACCCTCCCACCAGTGGTGCATGATAGTGCTTCACTGTAATTACACCCTCCCACGAGCGGTGCACTGTCGTGTCTCACTGTAATTACACCCTCCCACCAGTGGTGCACTATAGTGCCTCACTGTAATTACTCCCTCCCACCAGTGGTGCACTATAGTGCCTCACTGTAATTACACCCTCCCACCATTGGTGCACTATCGTGTCCCACTGTAATTACACCCTCGCACCAGTGGTGCACACTAGTGCCTCACTGTAATCACACCCTCCCACCATTGGTGCACTATCGTGTCTCACTGTAATTACACCCTCCCACCAGTGGTGCACTATCGTGCCTCACTGAAATTACAGCCTCCCACCAGTGGTGCACTGTAGTATCTCACTGTAACTACAGCCTCCCACCAGTGGTGCACTATCGTGTCTCACTGTAATTACACCCTCCCACCAGGGGTGCATGATAATGTCTCACTGGAATTACACCCTCCCACCAGTGGTGCACTGTAGTGCCTCACTGTAATTACACCCTCCCACCAGTGGTGCACTATTTTGCCTCACTGTAATCACACCCTCCCACCAGTGGTGCACTATAGTGCCTCACTATAATTACAGCCTCCCACCAGTGGTGCACTGTAGTGTCTCACTGTAACTACAGCCTCCCACCAGTGTTGCACAAAAGTTCCTCACTGTCATTGCACACTCCCACCAGTGGTGCACTATAGTGCCTCACTGTAATTGCACCCTCCCACCTGTGGTGCACTATAGTGCCTCACTGTAATTACACCCTCCCACCAGTGGTGCACTACAGTGCCTCACTGTAATTACACCCTCCCATCATTGGTGCACTATCGTGTCCCACTGTAATTACACTTTCCCACCAGTGGTGCACTATAGCGCATCACTGTAATTACACCCTCGCACCAGTGGTGCACAATAGTGCCTCACTGTCATTACACCCACCCACCAGTGGTGCACTATAGTGTCTCACTGTATTTACACCCACTCACCAGTGGTGCACTATAGTGTCTCACTGTAATTACACCCTCCCACTAGTGGTGCACTAAAGTGCCTCACTGTAATTACACCCTCCCACCAGTGGTGCACTATCGTGTCCCACTGTAATTACACCCTCCCACCAGTGGTGCAATATAGTGCCTCACTGTAATTACACCCTCGCACCAGTGGTGCACAATAGTGCCTCACTGTAATTACACCCTCCCACCAGTGGTGCACTATAGTGCCACACTGTAATTACACCCTCCCACCGGTGGTGCACAACATTGTCTCACTATAATTACACCCCCTCCACCAGTGGTACACTATTGTGTCTCACGGTAATTACAACGTCCCACCAGGGGTGATGACATCACCCCAACAGTGGTGCACGATCGTGCCTCGCTGTAATTACACCCTCCAACCAGTGGTGCACTATGGTGTCTCACTGTAATTACACCCTCCCACCACTGGTGTACTGTAGTGTCTCACTGTAATTACAGCCTCCCACCAGTGGTGCACTATAGTGCCTCACAGTGATTACACCCTCCCACCAGTGGTGCATGATAGCGCCTCACTGACGACAACCTCCCACCAGTGGTGCACTATAGTGCCTCACTGTAATTACAGCCTCACACCAGTGGTGCACTGTAGTATCTCACTGTGACTACAGCCTCCCACCAGTGGTGCACTATCGTGCCTCACTGTCATTACAACCTCCCACCAGTGGTGCACTATAGTGCCTAACTGTAATTACTCCCAACCACCAGTCGTGCACTATCGTGTCCAACTGTAATTACACCCTCCCACCAGTGGTGCATTATAGTGCCTCACTGTAATTACACCCTCGCACCAGTGGTGCACAATGGTGCCACACTGTAATTACACCCTCCCACCAGTGGTGCACTATAGTGCCACACTGTAATTACACCCTCCCACCAGTGGTGCACTATAGTGCCACACTGTAATTACACCCTCCCACCGGTGGTGCACAACATTGTCTCACTATAATTACACCCCTTCCACCAGTGGTGCACTATCGTGTCTCACGGTAATTACAACGTCCCACCAGGGGTGATGACATCTCCCCAACAGTGGTGCATGATCGTGCCTCGCTGTAATTACACCCTCCAACCAGTGGTGCATTATAATGCCACACTGTAATTACACCCTCCCACCAGTGGTGCACTATAGTGCCACACTGTAATTACACCCTCCCACCAGTGGTGCACTATAGTGCCACACTGTAATTACACCCTCCCACCAGTGGTGCACTATAGTGTCTCACTGTAATTACACCCTCCCACCACTGGTGTACTGTAGTGTCTCACTGTAAGTACAGCCTCCCACCAGTGGTGCACTGTAGTATCTTACTGTGACTGCAGCCTCCCACCAGAGGTGCACTATCCTGCCTCACTGTAATTACAACCTCCCACCAGTGGTGCACTATCGTGTCTCACTGTAATTACACCCTCCCACCAGTGGTGCACTATAGTGCCTAACTGTAATTACTCCCTCCCACCAGTGGTGCACTATCGTGTCCCACTGTAATTACACCCTCCCACCAGTGGTGCACTATAGTGCCTCACTGTAATTACACCCTCGCACCAGTGGTGCACAATGGTGCTTCACTGTAATTACACCCTCCCACGAGCGGTGCACTGTCATGTCTCACTGTAATTACACCCTCCCACCAGTGGTGCACTATAGTGCCTCACTGTAATTACTCCCTCCCACCAGTGGTGCACTATAGTGCCTCACTGTAATTACACCCTCCCACCATTGGTGCACTATCGTGTACCACTGTAATTACACCCTCGCACCAGTGGTGCACACTAGTGCCTCACTGTAATCACACCCTCCCACCATTGGTGCACTATCGTGTCTCACTGTAATTACACCCTCCCACCAGTGGTGCACTATAGTGCCTCACTGAAATTACAGCCTCCCACCAGTGGTGCACTGTAGTATCTCACTGTAACTACAGCCTCCCACCAGTGGTGCACTATTGTGTCTCACTGTAATTACACCCTCCCACCAGGGGTGCATGATAGTGTCTCACTGGAATTACACCCTCACACCAGTGGTGCACTATAGTGCCTCACTGTAATTACACCCTCCCACCAGTGGTGCACTATTTTGCCTCACTGTAATTACACCCTCCCACCAGTGGTGCACTATAGTGCCTCACTATTATTACAGCCTCCCACCAGTGGTGCACTGTAGTGTCTCACTGTAACTACAGCCTCCCACCAGTGTTGCACAAAAGTTCCTCACTGTCATTGCACACTCCCACCAGTGGTGCTCTATAGTGCCTCACTGTAATTGCACCCTCCCACCTGTGGTGCACTATAGTGCCTCACTGTAATTACACCCTCCCACCAGTGGTGCACTACAGTGCCTCACTGTAATTACACCCTCCCATCATTGGTGCAGTATCGTGTCCCACTGTAATTACACTTTCCCACCAGTGGTGCACTATAGCGCATCACTGTAATTACACCCTCGCACCAGTGGTGCACAATAGTGCCTCACTGTAATTACACCCACTCACCAGTGGTGCACTATAGTGTCTCACTATAATTACACCCTCGCACCAGTGGTGCACAAAAGTTCCTCACTGTCATTGCACACTCCCACCAGTGGTGCACTATAGTGCCTCACTGTAATTGCACCCTCCCACCTGTGGTGCACTATAGTGCCTCACTGTAATTACACCCTCCCACCAGTGGTGAACTACAGTGCCTCACTGTAATTACACCCTCCCACCAGTGGTGCACCATAGTGCCACACTGTAATTACTCCCTCCCACCGGTGGTGCACAACATTGTCTCACTATAATTACTCCCTCCCACCAGTGGTGCACTATAGTGCCTCACTGTAATTACACCCTCCCACCATTGGTGCACTATCGTGTCCCACTGTAATTACACCCTCCCACCAGTGGTGCACTCTAGTGCCTCATTGTAATTACACCCTCCCACCAGTGGTGCACACTAGTGCCTCACTGTAATCACACCCTCCCAACAGTGGTGCACTATCGTGTCCCACTGTAATTACACCCTCCCACAAGTGGTGCACTAAAGTGCCTCACTGTAATTACACCCTCGCACCAGTGGGGCACAATAGTGCCTCACTGTAATTACACCCTCCCACCAGTGGTGCACTATAGTGCCACACTGTAATTACACCCTCCCACCGGTGGTCATAACATTGTCTCACTATAATTACACCCCTTCCACCAGTGGTGCACTATCGTGTCTCACGGTAATTACACCCTCCCACCAGTGGTGCACACTAGTGCCTCACTGTAATCACACCCTCCCAACAGTGGTGCACTATAGTGCCTCACTGTAATTACACCCTCCCACCAGTGGTGCACTACAGTGCCTCACTGTAATTACACCCTCCCATCATTGGTGCACTATCGTGTCCCACTGTAATTACACTTTCCCACCAGTGGTGCACTATAGCGCATCACTGTAATTACACCCTCGCACCAGTGGTGCACAATAGTGCCTCACTGTAATTACACCCACCCACCAGTGGTGCACTATAGTGTCTCACTGTATTTACACCCACTCACCAGTGGTGCACTATAGTGTCTCACTGTAATTACACCCTCCCACTAGTGGTGCACTAAAGTGCCTCACTGTAATTACACCCTCCCACCAGTGGTGCACTATCGTGTCCCACTGTAATTACACCCTCCCACCAGTGGTGCAATATAGTGCCTCACTGTAATTACACCCTCGCACCAGTGGTGCACAATAGTGCCTCACTGTAATTACACCCTCCCACCAGTGGTGCACTATAGTGCCACACTGTAATTACACCCTCCCACCGGTGGTGCACAACATTGTCTCACTATAATTACACCCCCTCCACCAGTGGTGCACTATTGTGTCTCACGGTAATTACAACGTCCCACCAGGGGTGATGACATCACCCCAACAGTGGTGCACGATCGTGCCTCGCTGTAATTACACCCTCCAACCAGTGGTGCACTATGGTGTCTCACTGTAATTACACCCTCCCACCACTGGTGTACTGTAGTGTCTCACTGTAATTACACCCTCTCACCAGTGGTGCACTGTAGTGTCTCACTGTAATTACAGCCTCCCACCAGTGGTGCACTATAGTGCCTCACAGTGATTACACCCTCCCACCAGTGGTGCATGATAGCGCCTCACTGACGACAACCTCCCACCAGTGGTGCACTACAGTGCCTCACTGTAATTACAGCCTCACACCAGTGGTGCACTGTAGTATCTCACTGTGACTACAGCCTCCCACCAGTGGTGCACTATCGTGCCTCACTGTCATTACAACCTCCCACCAGTGGTGCACTATAGTGCCTAACTGTAATTACTCCCTCCCACCAGTCGTGCACTATCGTGTCCCACTGTAATTACATCCTCCCACCAGTGGTGCATTATAGTGCCTCACTGTAATTACACCCTCGCACCAGTGGTGCACAATAGTGCCACACTGTAATTACACCCTCCCACCAGTGGTGCACTATGGTGCCACACTGTAATTAAACTCTCCCACCGGTGGTGCACAACATTGTCTCACTATAATTACACCCCTTCCACCAGTGGTGCACTATCGTGTCTCACGGTAATTACAACGTCCCACCAGGGGTGATGACATCCCCCCAACAGTGGTGCACGATCGTGCCTCGCTGTAATTACACCCTCCAACCAGTGGTGCATGATAGTGCTTCACTGTAATTACACCCTCCCACGAGCGGTGCACTGTAGTGTCTCACTGTAATTACACCCTCCCACCAGTGGTGCACTATAGTGCCTCACTGTAATTACTCCCTCCTACCAGTGGTGCACTATAGTGCCTCACTGTAATTACACCCTCCCACCGTTGGTGCACTATCGTGTCCCACTGAAATTACACCCTCCCACCAGTGGTGCACTATTGTGCCTCACTGTAATTACACCCTCGCACCAGTGGTGCACACTAGTGCCTCATTGTAATCACACCCTCCCACCATTGGTGCACTATCGTGTCTCACTGTAATTACTCCCCCCCACCAGTGGTGCACTATCGTGTCCCACTGTAATTACACCCTCCCACCAGTGGTGCACTATAGTGCCTCACTGTAATTACACCCTCGCACCAGTGGTGCACAACAGTGCCACACTGTAATTACACACTCCCACCAGTGGTGCACTATAGTGCCACACTGTAATTACACCCTTCCACCGGTGGTTCACAACATTGTCTCATTTTAATTACACCCCCTCCACCAGTGGTGCACTATCGTGTCTCACGGTAATTACAACGTCCCACCAGGGGTGATGACATCCCCCCAACAGTGCTGCACAATCGTGCCTCGCTATAATTACACCCTCCAACCAGTGGTGCACAATAGTGTCTCACTGTAATTACACCCACGCACCAGTGGTTCATGATAGTGCTTCACTGTAATTACTCCCTCCCACCAGTGGTGCAATATAGTGCCTCACTGTAATTACTCCCTCCCACCAGTGGTGCACTATAGTGCCTCACTGTAATTACACCCTCCAACCAGTGGTGCACTATAGTGTCTCACTGTAATTACACCCTCCCACTAGTGGTGCACTGTCGTGTCTCACTGTAATTACAGCCTCCCACCAGTGGTGCACTATAGTGCCTCACTGTAATTACTCCCTCCCACCAGTGGTGCACTATAGTGCCTAACTGTAATTACACCCTCCCACCAATGGTGCACTATCGTGCCTCACTGTAATTAAACCCTCCAACCAGTGGTGCACTATAGTGTTTCACTGTTATTACACCCACGCACCAGTGGTGCATGATAGTGCTTCACTGTAATTACACCCCCCACGAGTGGTGCACTGTAGTGTCTCACTGTAATTACATCCTCCCACCAGTGGTGCACTATTGTGCCTCACTGTAATTACACCCTCGCACCAGTGGTGCACACTGGTGCCTCACTGTAATCACACCCTCACAACAGTGGTGCACTATCGTGTCCCACTGTAATTACACCCTCCCACCAGTGGTCCACTACAGTGCCTCACTGTAATTACACCCTCCCACCAGTGGTGCACTATCGTGTCCCACTGTAATTACACCCTCCCACCAGTGGTGCACTATAGTGCCTCACTGTAATTACACCCTCGCACCAGTGGTGCACAATAGTGCCACACTGTAATTACACCCTCCCACCAGTGGTGCACTATAGTGCCACACTGTAATTACACCCTCCCACCGGTGGTTCACAACATTGTCTCACTATAATTACACCCCCTCCACCAGTGGTGCACTATCGTGTTTCACGGTAATTACAACATCCCACCAGGGGTGATGACACCCCCCAACAGTGGTGCACAATTGTGCCTCGCTATAATTCCACCCTCCAAACAGTGGTGCACTATAGTGTCTCACTGTAATTACACCCACGCACCAGTGGTGCATGATAGTGCTTCACTGTAATTACACCCTCCCACTAGTGGTGCACTGTAGTGTCTCACTGTAATTACACCCTCCCACCAGTGGTGCACTATAGTGCCTTACTATAATTACACCCCCTCCACCAGTGGTGCACTATCGTCTCTGACGGTAATTACAACGTCCCACCAGGGGTGATGGCGCCCCCCCCCAACAGTGGTGCACGATTGTGCCTCGCTGTAATTACACCCTCCCACCAGTGGTGCACTATAGTGCCTCACTGCAATTACACCCTTCCACCAGTGGTGCACACTAGTGCCTCACTGTAATCACACCCTCCCAACAGTGGTGCACTATCGTGTCCCACTGTAATTACACCCTCCCACTAGTGGTGCACTAAAGTGCCTCACTGTAATTACACCCTCCCACCAGTGGTGCACTATCGTGTCCCACTGTAATTACACCCTCCCACCAGTGGTGCAATATAGTGCCTCACTGTAATTACACCCTCGCACCAGTGGTGCACAATAGTGCCTCACTGTAATTACACCATCCCACCAGTGGTGCACTATAGTGCCACACTGTAATTACACCCTCCCACCGGTGGTGCACAACATTGTCTCACTATAATTACACCCCCTCCACCAGTGGTGCACTATTGTGTCTCACGGTAATTACAACGTCCCACCAGGGGTGATGACATCACCCCAACAGTGGTGCACGATCGTGCCTCGCTGTAATTACACCCTCCAACCAGTGGTGCACTATGGTGTCTCACTGTAATTACACCCTCCCACCACTGGTGTACTGTAGTGTCTCACTGTAATTACACCCTCTCACCAGTGGTGCACTGTAGTGTCTCACTGTAATTACAGCCTCCCACCAGTGGTGCACTATAGTGCCTCACAGTGATTACACCCTCCCACCAGTGGTGCATGATAGCGCCTCACTGACGACAACCTCCCACCAGTGGTGCACTATAGTGCCTCACTGTAATTACAGCCTCACACCAGTGGTGCACTGCAGTATCTCACTGTGACTACAGCCTCCAACCAGTGGTGCACTATCGTGCCTCACTGTCATTACAACCTCCCACCAGTGGTGCACTATAGTGCCTAACTGTAATTACTCCCTCCCACCAGTCGTGCACTATCGTGTCCCACTGTAATTACACCCTCCCACCAGTGGTGCATTATAGTGCCTCACTGTAATTACACCCTCGCACCAGTGGTGCACAATAGTGCCACACTGTAATTACACCCTCCCACCAGTGGTGCACTATGGTGCCACACTGTAATTAAACCCTCCCACCGGTGGTGCACGACATTGTCTCACTATAATTACACCCCTTCCACCAGTGGTGCACTATCGTGTCTCACGGTAATTACAACGTCCCACCAGGGGTGATGACATCCCCCCAACAGTGGTGCACGATCGTGCCTCGCTGTAATTACACCCTCCAACCAGTGGTGCATTATAGTGTCTCACTGTAATTACACCCACGCACCAGTGGTGCATGATAGTGCTTCACTGTAATTACACCCTCCCACGAGCGGTGCACTGTAGTGTCTCACTGTAATTACACCCTCCCACCAGTGGTGCACTATAGTGCCTCACTGTAATTACTCCCTCCCACCAGTGGTGCACTATAGTGCCTCACTGTAATTACACCCTCCCACCGTTGGTGCACTATCGTGTCCCACTGTAATTACACCCTCCCACCAGTGGTGCACTATCGTGTCCCACTGTAATTACACCCTCCCACCAGTGGTGCACTATAGTGCCTCACTGTAATTACACCCTCCCACCAGTGGTGCACACTAGTGCCTCACTGTAATCACACCCTCCTAACAGTGGTGCACTAACGTGTCCCACTGTAATTACACCCTCCCACTAGTGGTGCACTAAAGTGCCTAACTGTAATTACACCCTCCCACCAGTGGTGCACTATCGTGTCCCACTGTAATTGCACCCTCCCACCAGTGGTGCACTATAGTGCCTCACTGTAATTACACCCTCACACCAGTGGTGCACAATAGTGCCTCACTGTAATTACACCCTCCCACCAGTGGTGCACTATAGTGCCACACTGTAATTACACCCTCCCACCGGTGGTGCACTATGGTGTCTCACTGTAATTACACCCTCCCACCAGTGGTGCACCATCGTGTCTCACTATAATTACACCCCTCCACCAGCGGTGCACTATTGTGGCTCACGGTAATTACAACGTCCCACCAGGGGTGATGACATCCCCCCAACAGTGGTGCACAATCGTGCCTCGCTGTAATTACACCCTCCAACCAGTGGTGCACTATGGTGTCTCACTGTAATTACACCCTCCCACCACTGGTTTCCTGTCGTGTCTCACTGCAATTACAGCCTCCCACCAGTGGTGCACTATAGTGCCTCACGGTGATTACACCCTCCCACCAGTGGTGCATGATAGCGCCTCACTGACGACAACCTCCCACCAGTGGTGCACTATAGTGCCTCACTGTAATTACAGCCTCCCACCAGTGGTGCACTGTAGTATCTCACTGTGACTACAGCCTCCCACCAGTGGTGCACTATCGTGCCTCACTGTAATTACAACCTCCCACCAGTGGTGCACTATCGTGTCTCACTGTAATTACACCCTCGCACCAGTGGTGCACAATAGTGCCACACTGTAATTACACTCTCCCACAAGTGGTGCACTATAGTGCCGCACTGTAATTACACCCTCCCACCAGTGGTGCACTATGGTGACACACTGTAATTACACCCTCCCACCGGTGGTGCACAACATTGTCTCACTATAATTACACCCCTTCCACCAGTGGTGCACTATCGTATCTCACGGTAATTACAACGTCCCACCAGGGGTGATGACATCCCCCCAACAGTGGTGCACGATCGTGCCTCGCTGTAATTACACCCTCCAACCAGTGGTGCACTATAGTGTCTCACTGTAATTACACCCACGCACCAGTGGTGCATGATAGTGCTTCACTGTAATTACACCCTCCCACGAGCGGTGCACTGTAGTGTCTCACTGTAATTACACCCTCCCACCAGTGGTGCACTATAGTGCCTCACTGTAATTACACCCTCCCACTGTTCGTGCACTATCGTGTCCAACTGTAATTACACCCTCCCACCAGTGGTGCACTACTGTGCCTCACTGTAATGACACCCGCGCACCAGTGGTGCACACTAGTGCCTCATTGTAATCACACCCTCCCACCATTGGTGCATTATCGTGTCTCACTGTAATTACACCCTCCCAGCAGTGGTGCACTATTGTGCCTCACTGAAATTACAGCCTCCCACCAGTGGTGCACTGTAGTATCTCACTGAAACTACAGCCTCCCACCAGTGGTGCACTATAGTGCCTCACTGTAATTACAACCTCCCACCAGTGGTGCACTATCGTGCCTCACTGTAATTTCACCCTCCCACCAGTGGTGCACTATTTTGCCTCACTGTAATTACACCCTCCCACCAGTGGTGCACTATAGTGCCTCACTATAATTACAACCTCCCACCAGTGGTGCACTGCAGTGTCTCACTGTAACTGCAGCCTCCCACCAGTGGTGCACGATAGTGCCTCACTGTAATTACAACCTCCCACCAGTGGTGCACGAACGTTCCTCACTGTAATTACACCCTCCCACCAGTGGTGCTCTATAGTGCCTCACTGTAATTACACTCTCCCACCTGTGGTGCACTATAGTGCCTCACTGTAATTACACCCTCCCACCAGTGGTGCACTACAGTGCCTCACTGTAATTACAACCTCCCACCATTGGTGCACTATCGTGTCCCACTGTAATTACACTTTCCCACCAGTGGTGCACTATAGCGCATCACTGTAATTACATCCTCCCACCAGTGGTGCTCAATAGTGCCTCACTGTAATTACACCCACCCACCAGTGGTGCACTATAGTGTCTCACTGTATTTACACCCACTCACCAGTGGTGCACTATAGTGTCTCACTGTAATTACACCCTCGTACCAGTGGTGCACAATCGTGCCACACTGTAATTACACCCTCCCACCGGTGGTGCACAACATTGACTCACTATAATTACACCCCCTCCACCAGTGGTGCACTATCGTGTCTCACAGTAATTACAACGTCCCAACAGGGGTGATGACGCCCCCCGCAACAGTGGTGCACGATCGTGCCTCGCTGTAATTACACCCTCCCACCAGTGGTGCACTATAGTGTCTCACTGTAATTACACCCTCCCACCACTGGTGTACTGTAGTGTCTCACTGTAATTACAGCCTCTCACCAGTGATGCACTATTCTGCTTCACTGTCATTACACCCTCCCACCAGTGGTGCATGATAGCGCCTCACTGACGACAACCTCCCACCAGTGGTGCACTATAGTCCCTCACTGTAATTACAGCCTCCCACCAGTGGTGCACTGTAGTATCTCACTGTAATTACAACCTCCC
Source organism: Heptranchias perlo (assembly GCF_035084215.1). Classification (NCBI taxonomy): domain Eukaryota; kingdom Metazoa; phylum Chordata; class Chondrichthyes; order Hexanchiformes; family Hexanchidae; genus Heptranchias; species Heptranchias perlo. The sequence goes on from NW_027139367.1 coordinate 73,967, forward strand.
ACCAGCGGTGCACTATCGTGTCTCACTGTAATTACAACGTCCCACCAGGGGTGATGACATCACCCCACCAGTGGTGCAATATAGTGCCTCGCTGTAATTACACCCTCCAACCAGTGGTGCACTATGGTGTCTCACTGTAATTACACCCTCCCACCACTGGTGTACTGTAGTGTCTCACTGTAATTACACCCTCTCACCAGTGGTGCACTGTAGTGTCTCACTGTAATTACAGCCTCCCACCAGTGGTGCACTATAGTGCCTCACAGTGATTACACCCTCCCACCAGTGGTGCATGATAGCGCCTCACTGACGACAACCTCCCACCAGAGGTGCACTATAGTGCCTCACTGTAATTACACCCTCCCACCAGTGGTGCACTATAGTGCCACACTGTAATTACACCCTCCCACCGGTGGTGCACAACATTGTCTCACTATAATTACACCCCTTCCACCAGTGGTGCACTATCGTGTCTCACGGTAATTACAACGTCCCAACAGGGGTGATGACATCCCCCCAACAGTGGTGCATGATCGTGCCTCGCTGTAATTACACCCTCCAACCATTGGTGCATTATAATGTCTCACTGTAATTACACCCACGCACCAGTGGTGCATGATAGTGCTTCACTGTAATTACACCCTCCCACGAGCGGTGCACTGTCGTGTCTCACTGTAATTACACCCTCCCACCAGTGGTGCACTATAGTGCCTCACTGTAATTACTCCCTCCCACCAGTGGTGCACTATAGTGCCTCACTGTAATTACACCCTCCCACCATTGGTGCACTATCGTGTCCCACTGTAATTACACCCTCGCACCAGTGGTGCACACTAGTGCCTCACTGTAATCACACCCTCCCACCATTGGTGCACTATCGTGTCTCACTGTAATTACACCCTCCCACCAGTGGTGCACTATCGTGCCTCACTGAAATTACAGCCTCCCACCAGTGGTGCACTGTAGTATCTCACTGTAACTACAGCCTACCACCAGTGGTGCACTATCGTGTCTCACTGTAATTACACCCTCCCACCAGTGGTGCATGATAGTGCTTCACTGTAATTACACCCTCCCACGAGCGGTGCACTGTCGTGTCTCACTGTAATTACACCCTCCCACCAGTGGTGCACTATAGTGCCTCACTGTAATTACTCCCTCCCACCAGTGGTGCACTATAGTGCCTCACTGTAATTACACCCTCCCACCATTGGTGCACTATCGTGTCCCACTGTAATTACACCCTCGCACCAGTGGTGCACACTAGTGCCTCACTGTAATCACACCCTCCCACCATTGGTGCACTATCGTGTCTCACTGTAATTACACCCTCCCACCAGTGGTGCACTATCGTGCCTCACTGAAATTACAGCCTCCCACCAGTGGTGCACTGTAGTATCTCACTGTAACTACAGCCTCCCACCAGTGGTGCACTATCGTGTCTCACTGTAATTACACCCTCCCACCAGGGGTGCATGATAATGTCTCACTGGAATTACACCCTCCCACCAGTGGTGCACTATAGTGCCTCACTGTAATTACACCCTCCCACCAGTGGTGCACTATTTTGCCTCACTGTAATCACACCCTCCCGCCAGTGGTGCACTATAGTGCCTCACTATAATTACAGCCTCCCACCAGTGGTGCACTGTAGTGTCTCACTGTAACTACAGCCTCCCACCAGTGTTGCACAAAAGTTCCTCACTGTCATTGCACACTCCCACCAGTGGTGCACTATAGTGCCTCACTGTAATTGCACCCTCCCACCTGTGGTGCACTATAGTGCCTCACTGTAATTACACCCTCCCACCAGTGGTGCACTACAGTGCCTCACTGTAATTACACCCTCCCATCATTGGTGCACTATCGTGTCCCACTGTAATTACACTTTCCCACCAGTGGTGCACTATAGCGCATCACTGTAATTACACCCTCGCACCAGTGGTGCACAATAGTGCCTCACTGTCATTACACCCACCCACCAGTGGTGCACTATAGTGTCTCACTGTATTTACACCCACTCACCAGTGGTGCACTATAGTGTCTCACTGTAATTACACCCTCCCACTAGTGGTGCACTAAAGTGCCTCACTGTAATTACACCCTCCCACCAGTGGTGCACTATCGTGTCCCACTGTAATTACACCCTCCCACCAGTGGTGCAATATAGTGCCTCACTGTAATTACACCCTCGCACCAGTGGTGCACAATAGTGCCTCACTGTAATTACACCCTCCCACCAGTGGTGCACTATAGTGCCACACTGTAATTACACCCTCCCACCGGTGGTGCACAACATTGTCTCACTATAATTACACCCCCTCCACCAGTGGTACACTATTGTGTCTCACGGTAATTACAACGTCCCACCAGGGGTGATGACATCACCCCAACAGTGGTGCACGATCGTGCCTCGCTGTAATTACACCCTCCAACCAGTGGTGCACTATGGTGTCTCACTGTAATTACACCCTCCCACCACTGGTGTACTGTAGTGTCTCACTGTAATTACAGCCTCCCACCAGTGGTGCACTATAGTGCCTCACAGTGATTACACCCTCCCACCAGTGGTGCATGATAGCGCCTCACTGACGACAACCTCCCACCAGTGGTGCACTATAGTGCCTCACTGTAATTACAGCCTCACACCAGTGGTGCACTGTAGTATCTCACTGTGACTACAGCCTCCCACCAGTGGTGCACTATCGTGCCTCACTGTCATTACAACCTCCCACCAGTGGTGCACTATAGTGCCTAACTGTAATTACTCCCTCCCACCAGTCGTGCACTATCGTGTCCCACTGTAATTACACCCTCCCACCAGTGGTGCATTATAGTGCCTCACTGTAATTACACCCTCGCACCAGTGGTGCACAATGGTGCCACACTGTAATTACACCCTCCCACCAGTGGTGCACTATAGTGCCACACTGTAATTACACCCTCCCACCAGTGGTGCACTATAGTGCCACACTGTAATTACACCCTCCCACCGGTGGTGCACAACATTGTCTCACTATAATTACACCCCTTCCACCAGTGGTGCACTATCGTGTCTCACGGTAATTACAACGTCCCACCAGGGGTGATGACATCTCCCCAACAGTGGTGCATGATCGTGCCTCGCTGTAATTACACCCTCCAACCAGTGGTGCATTATAATGCCACACTGTAATTACACCCTCCCACCAGTGGTGCACTATAGTGCCACACTGTAATTACACCCTCCCACCAGTGGTGCACTATAGTGCCACACTGTAATTACACCCTCCCACCAGTGGTGCACTATAGTGTCTCACTGTAATTACACCCTCCCACCACTGGTGTACTGTAGTGTCTCACTGTAAGTACAGCCTCCCACCAGTGGTGCACTGTAGTATCTCACTGTGACTGCAGCCTCCCACCAGAGGTGCACTATCCTGCCTCACTGTAATTACAACCTCCCACCAGTGGTGCACTATCGTGTCTCACTGTAATTACACCCTCCCACCAGTGGTGCACTATAGTGCCTAACTGTAATTACTCCCTCCCACCAGTGGTGCACTATCGTGTCCCACTGTAATTACACCCTCCCACCAGTGGTGCACTATAGTGCCTCACTGTAATTACACCCTCGCACCAGTGGTGCACAATGGTGCTTCACTGTAATTACACCCTCCCACGAGCGGTGCACTGTCGTGTCTCACTGTAATTACACCCTCCCACCAGTGGTGCACTATAGTGCCTCACTGTAATTACTCCCTCCCACCAGTGGTGCACTATAGTGCCTCACTGTAATTACACCCTCCCACCATTGGTGCACTATCGTGTACCACTGTAATTACACCCTCGCACCAGTGGTGCACACTAGTGCCTCACTGTAATCACACCCTCCCACCATTGGTGCACTATCGTGTCTCACTGTAATTACACCCTCCCACCAGTGGTGCACTATCGTGCCTCACTGAAATTACAGCCTCCCACCAGTGGTGCACTGTAGTATCTCACTGTAACTACAGCCTCCCACCAGTGGTGCACTATTGTGTCTCACTGTAATTACACCCTCCCACCAGGGGTGCATGATAGTGTCTCACTGGAATTACACCCTCCCACCAGTGGTGCACTATAGTGCCTCACTGTAATTACACCCTCCCACCAGTGGTGCACTATTTTGCCTCACTGTAATTACACCCTCCCACCAGTGGTGCACTATAGTGCCTCACTATAATTACAGCCTCCCACCAGTGGTGCACTGTAGTGTCTCACTGTAACTACAGCCTCCCACCAGTGTTGCACAAAAGTTCCTCACTGTCATTGCACACTCCCACCAGTGGTGCTCTATAGTGCCTCACTGTAATTGCACCCTCCCACCTGTGGTGCACTATAGTGCCTCACTGTAATTACACCCTCCCACCAGTGGTGCACTACAGTGCCTCACTGTAATTACACCCTCCCATCATTGGTGCAGTATCGTGTCCCACTGTAATTACACTTTCCCACCAGTGGTGCACTATAGCGCATCACTGTAATTACACCCTCGCACCAGTGGTGCACAATAGTGCCTCACTGTAATTACACCCACTCACCAGTGGTGCACTATAGTGTCTCACTATAATTACACCCTCGCACCAGTGGTGCACAAAAGTTCCTCACTGTCATTGCACACTCCCACCAGTGGTGCACTATAGTGCCTCACTGTAATTGCACCCTCCCACCTGTGGTGCACTATAGTGCCTCACTGTAATTACACCCTCCCACCAGTGGTGAACTACAGTGCCTCACTGTAATTACACCCTCCCACCAGTGGTGCACCATAGTGCCACACTGTAATTACTCCCTCCCACCGGTGGTGCACAACATTGTCTCACTATAATTACTCCCTCCCACCAGTGGTGCACTATAGTGCCTCACTGTAATTACACCCTCCCACCATTGGTGCACTATCGTGTCCCACTGTAATTACACCCTCCCACCAGTGGTGCACTCTAGTGCCTCATTGTAATTACACCCTCCCACCAGTGGTGCACACTAGTGCCTCACTGTAATCACACCCTCCCAACAGTGGTGCACTATCGTGTCCCACTGTAATTACACCCTCCCACAAGTGGTGCACTAAAGTGCCTCACTGTAATTACACCCTCGCACCAGTGGGGCACAATAGTGCCTCACTGTAATTACACCCTCCCACCAGTGGTGCACTATAGTGCCACACTGTAATTACACCCTCCCACCGGTGGTCATAACATTGTCTCACTATAATTACACCCCTTCCACCAGTGGTGCACTAGCGTGTCTCACGGTAATTACAACATCCCACCAGGGGTGATGACATCCCCCCAACAGTGGTGCACGATCGTGCCTCGCTGTAATTACACCCTCCAACCAGTGGTGCACGATAGTGTCTCACTGTAATTACACCCACGCACCAGTGGTGCATGATAGTGCTTCACTGTAATTACACCCTCTCACTAGTGGTGCACTGTAGTGTCTCACGGGAATTACACCCTCCCACCAGTGGTGCACTATAGTGCCTCACTGTAATTACTCCCTCCCACCAGTGGTGCACTATAGCGCCTCACTGTAATTACACCCTCCCACCGTTGGTGCACTATCGTGTCCCACTGAAATTACACCCTCCCACCTGTGGTGCACTATTGTGCCTCACTGTAATTACGCCCTCGCACCAGTGGTGCACACTAGTGCCTCATTGTAATCACACCCTGCCACCATTGGTGCACTATCGTGTCTCACTGTAATTACTCCCTCCCACCAGTGGTGCACTATTGTGTCCCACTGTAATTACACCCTCCCACCAGTGGTGCCCTATAGTGCCTCACTGTAATTACACCCTCGCACCAGTGGTGCACAATAGTGCCACACTGTCATTACACCCTCCCACCAGTGGTGCACGATAGTGCCACACTGTAATTACACCCTCCCACCGGTGGTTCACAACATTGTCTTACTATAATTACACCCCCTCCACCAGTGGTGCACTATCGTGTCTCACGGTAATTACAACGTCCCACCAGGGGTGATGACATCCCCCCAACAGTGGTGCACAATCGTGCCTCGCTATAATTACACCCACCAACCAGTGGTGCACAATAGTGTCTCACTGTAATTACACCCACGCACCAGTGGTGCATGATAGTGCTTCACTGTAATTACTCCCACCCACCAGTGGTGCAATATAGTGCCTCACTGTAATTACTCCCTCCCACCAGTGGTGCACTATAGTGCCTCACTGTAATTACTCCCTCCCACCAGTGGTGCACTATAGTGCCGAACTGTAATTACACCCTCCCACCAATGGTGCACTATCGTGTCCCACTGTCATTACACCCTCCCACCAGTGGTGCACTATAGTGCCTCACTGTAATTACACACTCCCACCAGTGGTGCACACTAGTGCCTCACTGTAATCACACCCTCCTAACAGTCGTGCACTATCGTGTCCCACTGTAATTACACCCTCCCACTCGTGGTGCACTAAAGTGCCTAACTGTAATTACACCCTCCCACCAGTGGTGCACTGTCGTGTCCCACTGTAATTACACCCTCCCGCCAGTGGTGCACTATAGTGCCTCACTGTAATTACACCCTCTCACCAGTGGTGCACAATAGTGCCTCACTGTAATTACACCTTCCCACCAGTGGTGCACTATAGTGCCACACTGTAATTAAACCCTCCCACCGGTGGTGCACAACATTGTCTCACTATAATTACACCCCTTCCACCTGTGGTGCACTATCGTGTCTCACGGTAATTTCAACGTCCCACCGGGGGTGATGACATCACCCCAACAGTGGTGCACGATCGTGCCTCGTTGTAATTACATCCTCCAACCAGTGGTGCACTATAGTGTCTCACTGTAATTACACCCACGCACCAGTGGTGCATGATAGTGCCTCACTGTAATTACAACCTCCCACGAGCGGTGCACTGTAGTGTCTCACTGTAATTACACCCTCCCACCAGTGGTGCACTATAGTGCCTCACTGTAATTACTCCCTCCCACCAGTGGTGCACTATAGTGCCTCACTGTAATTACACCCTCCCACCATTGGTGCACTATCGTGTCCCACTGTAATTACACCCTCCCACCAGTGGTGCACTATTGTGCCTCACTGTAATTACACCCTCGCACCAGTGGTGCACACTAGTGCCTATTTGTAATCACACCTTGCCACCATTGGTGCACTATCGTGTCTCACTGTAATTACACCCTCCCACCAGTGGTGCACTATAGTGCCTCACTGAAATTACAGCCTCCCACCAGTGGTGCACTGTTGTATCTCACTGTAACTACAGCCTCCCACCAGTGGTGCACTATAGTGTCTCACTGTAATTACACCCTCCCACCAGGGGTGCATGATAGTGTCTCACTGGAATTACACCCTCCCACCAGTGGTGCACTATAGTGCCGCACTGTAATTACACCCTCCCACCAGTGGTGCACTATTTTGCCTCACTGTAATTACACCCTCCCACCAGTGGTGCACTATAGTGCCTCACTATAATTACAGCCTCCCACCAGTGGTACAGTGTAGTGTTTCACTGTAACTACAGCCTCCCACCAGTGGTGCACTATAGTGCCTCACTGTAATTACAACCTCCCACCAGTGGTGCACGAAAGTTCCTCACTGTAATTACACCCTCCCACCAGTGGTGCACTACAGTGCCTCACTGTAATTACACCCTCCCACCATTGGTGCACTATCGTGTCCCACTGTAATTACACTTTCCCACCAGTGGTGCACGATAGTGCATCACTGTAATTACACCCTCACACCAGTGGTGCACAATAGTGCCTCACTGTAATTACACCCTCGCACCAGTGGTGCACAATAGTGCCACACTGTCATTACACCCTCCCACCAGTGGTGCACGATAGTGCCACACTGTAATTACACCCTCCCACCGGTGGTTCACAACATTGTCTTACTATAATTACACCCCCTCCACCAGTGGTGCACTATCGTGTCTCACGGTAATTACAACGTCCCACCAGGGGTGATGACATCCCCCCAACAGTGGTGCACAATCGTGCCTCGCTATAATTAGACCCTCCAACCAGTGGTGCACTATAGTGTCTCACTGTAATTACACCCACGCACCAGTGGTGCATGATAATGCTTCACTGCAATTACACCCTCCCACGAGTGGTGCACTGTAGTGTCTCACTGTAATTACAGCCTCCCACCAGTGGTGCACTATAGTGCCTCACTGTAATTACTCCCTCCCACCAGTGGTGCACTATAGTGCCTAACTGTAATTACACCCTCCCACCAATGGTGCACTATCGTGTCCCACTGTCATTACACCCTCCCACCAGTGGTGCACTATAGTGCCTCACTGTAATTACACACTCCCACCAGTGGTGCACACTAGTGCCTCACTGTAATCACACCCTCCTAACAGTCGTGCACTATCGTGTCCCACTGTAATTACACCCTCCCACTCGTGGTGCACTAAAGTGCCTAACTGTAATTACACCCTCCCACCAGTGGTGCACTGTCGTGTCCCACTGTAATTACACCCTCCCGCCAGTGGTGCACTATAGTGCCTCACTGTAATTACACCCTCTCACCAGTGGTGCACAATAGTGCCTCACTGTAATTACACCTTCCCACCAGTGGTGCACTATAGTGCCACACTGTAATTAAACCCTCCCACCGGTGGTGCACAACATTGTCTCACTATAATTACACCCCTTCCACCTGTGGTGCACTATCGTGTCTCACAGTAATTTCAACGTCCCACCGGGGGTGATGACATCACCCCAACAGTGGTGCACGATCGTGCCTCGTTGTAATTACATCCTCCAACCAGTGGTGCACTATAGTGTCTCACTGTAATTACACCCACGCACCAGTGGTGCATGATAGTGCCTCACTGTAATTACAACCTCCCACGAGCGGTGCACTGTAGTGTCTCACTTTAATTACACCCTCCCACCAGTGGTGCACTATAGTGCCTCACTGTAATTACTCCCTCCCACCAGTGGTGCACTATAGTGCCTCACTGTAATTACACCCTCCCACCAGTGGTGCACTATCGTGTCCCACTGTAATTACACCCTCCCACCAGTGGTGCACTATTGTGCCTCACTGTAATTACACCCTCGCACCAGTGGTGCACACTAGTGCCTATTTGTAATCACACCTTGCCACCATTGGTGCACTATCGTGTCTCACTGTAATTACACCCTCCCACCAGTGGTGCACTATAGTGCCTCACTGAAATTACAGCCTCCCACCAGTGGTGCACTGTTGTATCTCACTGTAACTACAGCCTCCCACCAGTGGTGCACTATAGTGTCTCACTGTAATTACACCCTCCCACCAGGGGTGCATGATAGTGTCTCACTGGAATTACACCCTCCCACCAGTGGTGCACTATAGTGCCTCACTGTAATTACACCCTCCCACCAGTGGTGCACTATTTTGCCTCACTGTAATTGCACCCTCCCACCAGTGGTGCACTATAGTGCCTCACTATAATTACAGCCTCCCACCAGTGGTACAGTGTAGTGTTTCACTGTAACTACAGCCTCCCACCAGTGGTGCACTATAGTGCCTCACTGTAATTACAACCTCCCACCAGTGGTGCACGAAAGTTCCTCACTGTAATTACACCCTCCCACCAGTGGTGCACTACAGTGCCTCACTGTAATTACACCCTCCCACCATTGGTGCACTATCGTGTCCCACTGTAATTACACTTTCCCACCAGTGGTGCACGATAGTGCATCACTGTAATTACACCCTCGCACCAGTGGTGCACAATAGTGCCTCACTGTAATTACACCCACCCACCAGTGGTGCACTGTAGTGTCTCACTGTATTTACACCCACTCACCAGTGGTGCACTATAGTGTCTCACTGAAATTACACCCTCGCACCAGTGGTGCACAATAGTGCCTCACTGTAATTACACCCTCCCACCAGTGGTGCACTATAGTGCCACACTGTAATTACACCCTCCCACCGGTGGTGCACAACATTGTCTCACTATAATTACACCCCTCCACCAGTGGTGCACTATCGTGTCTCACGGTAATTACAACGTCCCACCAGGGGTGATGACGCCCCCCCCAACAGTGGTGCATGATCGTGCCTCGCTGTAATTACACCCTCCCACCAGTGGTGCACTATAGTGTCTCACTGTAATTACACCCTCCCACCACTGGTCTACTGTAGTGTCTCACTGTAATTACACCCTCTCACCAGTGGTGCACTGTAGTGTCTCACTGTAATTACAGCCTCTCACCAGTGGTGCACTATTGTGCCTCACTGTAATTACACCCTCCCACCAGTGGTGCATGATAGCGCCTCACTGACGACAACCTCCCACCAGTGGTGCACTATCGTGCCTCACTGTAATTACAGCCTCCCACCAGTGGTGCACTGTAGTATCTCACTGTGACTACAACCTCCCACCAGTGGTGCACTATCGTGCCTCACTGTAATTACAACCTCCCACCAGTGGTGCACTATCGTGTCTCACCGTAATTACACCCTCCCACCAGTGGTGCACTATAGTGCCTAACTGTAATTACTCCCTCCCACCAGTCGTGCACTATCGTGTCCCACTGTAATTACACCCTCCCACCAGTGGTGCACTATAGTGCCTCACTGCAATTACACCCTCACACTAGTGGTGCACAATAGTGCCACACTGTAATTACACCCTCCCACCAGTGGTGCACTATAGTGCCACACTGTAATTACACCCTCCCACCGGTGGTGCACAACATTGTCTCACTATAATTACACCCCCTCCACCAGTGGTGCACTATTGTGTCTCACGGTAATTACAACGTCCCACCAGGGGTGATGACATCCCCCCAACAGTGGTGCACGATCGTGCCTCGCTGTAATTACACCCTCCAACCAATGGTGCACTGTAGTGTCTCACTGTAATTACACCCTCTCACCAGTGGTGCACTGTAGTGTCTCACTGTAATTACAGCCTCCCACCAGTGGTGCACCATAGTGTCTCACTGTAAATACAGCCTCCCACCAGTGGTGCACCACAGTGTCTCACTGTAATTACAACCTCCCACCAGTGGTGCTCTATCGTGTCTCACTGTAATTACACCCTCCCACCACTGGTGCACTGTAGTATCTCACTGTAACTACAGCCTCCCACCAGGGGTGCATGATAGTGCCTCACTGATGACACCCTCCCAACAGTGGTGCACTATAGTGTCTCACTGTAATTGCACACTCCCACCAGTGTTGCACTATATTGTCTCAGTGTCATTACACCCTCGCACCACTGGTGCACTATCGTGTCTCACTGTAATTACACCCTCCCACCACTGGTGCACTATAGTGTTTCACTGTAATTACACCCTCTCACCAGTGGTGCACTATAGTGCCTCACTGTAATTACACCCTCCCACCATTGGGGCACTATCGTGTCTCACTGTAATTACACCCCCTCCACCAGTGGTGCACTATCGTGTCTCACTGTAATTACACCCCCTCCACCAGTGGTGCACTGTCGTGTCTCACTGTAATTACACCCCCTCCACCAGTGGTGCACGATCGTGTCTCACTGTAATTACACCCCCTCCACCACTGGTGCACTATAGTGTTTCACTGTAATTACACCCTCTCACCAGTGGTGCACTATAGTGCCTCACTGTAATTACACCCTCCCACCATTGGGGCACTATCGTGTCTCACTGTAATTACACCCCCTCCACCAGTGGTGCACTATCGTGTCTCACTGTAATTACACCCCCTCCACCAGTGGTGCACTGTCGTGTCTCACTGTAATTACACCCCCTCCACCAGTGGTGCACGATCGTGTCTCACTGTAATTACACCCCCTCCACCAGTGGTGCACTATCGTGTCTCACTGTAATTACACCCCCTCCACCAGTGGTGCACTATCGTGTCTCACTGTAATTACACCCTCCCACCAGTGGTGCACTATAGTGCCTCACTGAAATTACAGCCTCCTACCAGTGGTACACTGTAGTGTTTCACTGTAACTACAGCCTCCCACCAGTGGTGCTCTATAGTGCCTCACTGTAATTACACCCTCCCACCAGTGGTGCACTACAGTGCCTCACTGTAATTACACCCTCCCACCATTGGTGCACTATCGTGTCCCACTGTAATTACACTTTCCCACCAGTGGTGCACGATAGTGCATCACTGTAATTACACCCTCGCACCAGTGGTGCACAATAGTGCCTCACTGTAATTACACCCACCCACCAGTGGTGCACTGTAGTGCCTCACTCTATTTACACCCACTCACCAGTGGTGCACTATAGTGTCTCACTGAAATTACACCCTCGCACCAGTGGTGCACAATAGTGCCTCACTGTAATTACACCCTCCCACCAGTGGTGCACTACAGTGCCACACTGTAATTACACCCTCCCACCGGTGGTGCACAACATTGTCTCACTATAATTACACCCCTCCACCAGTGGTGCACTATCGTGTCTCACGGTAATTACAACGTCCCACCAGGGGTGATGACGCCCCCCCCAACAGTGGTGCATGATCGTGCCTCGCTGTAATTACACCCTCCCACCAGTGGTGCACTATAGTGTCTCACTGTAATTACACCCTCCCACCACTGGTCTACTGTAGTGTCTCACTGTAATTACACCCTCTCACCAGTGGTGCACTGTAGTGTCTCACTGTAATTACAGCCTCTCACCAGTGGTGCACTATTGTGCCTCACTGTAATTACACCCTCCCACCAGTGGTGCATGATAGCGCCTCACTGACGACAACCTCCCACCAGTGGTGCACTATCGTGCCTCACTGTAATTACAGCCTCCCACCAGTGGTGCACTGTAGTATCTCACTGTGACTACAACCTCCCACCAGTGGTGCACAATCGTGCCTCACTGTAATTACAACCTCCCACCAGTGGTGCACTATCGTGTCTCACCGTAATTACACCCACCCACCAGTGGTGCACTATAGTGCCGAACTGTAATTACTCCCTCCCACCAGTGGTGCACTATCGTGTCCCACTGTAATTACAACCTCCCACCAGTGGTGCACTATAGTGCCTCACTGCAATTACACCCTCGCACCAGTGGTGCACAATAGTGCCACACTGTAATTACACCCTCCCACCAGTGGTGCACTATAGTGCCACACTGTAATTACACCCTCCCACCGGTGGTGCACAACATTGTCTCACTATAATTACACCCCCTCCACCAGTGGTGCACTATTGTGTCTCACGGTAATTACAATGTCCCACCAGGGGTGATGACATCCCCCCAACAGTGGTGCACGATCGTGCCTCGCTGTAATTACACCCTCCAACCAATGGTGCACTGTGGTGTCTCACTGTAATTACACCCTCCCACCACTGGTGTACTGTAGTGTCTCACTGTAATTACACCCTCTCACCAGTGGTGCACTGTAGTGTCTCACTGTAATTACAGCCTCCCACCAGTGGTGCACCATAGTGTCTCACTGTAATTACAGCCTCCCACCAGTGGTGCACCACAGTGTCTCACTGTAATTACAACCTCCCACCAGTGGTGCTCTATCGTGTCTCACTGTAATTACACCCTCCCACCACTGGTGCACTGTAGTATCTCACTGTAACTACAGCCTCCCACCAGGGGTGCATGATAGTGCCTCACTGATGACACCCTCCCACCAGTGGTGCACTTTAGTGTCTCACTGTAATTGCACACTCCCACCAGTGTTGCACTATATTGTCTCAGTGTCATTACACCCTCGCACCACTGGTGCACTATCGTGTCTCACTGTAATTACACCCTCCCACCACTGGTGCACTATAGTGTTTCACTGTAATTACACCCTCTCACCAGTGGTGCACTATAGTGCCTCACTGTAATTACACCCTCCCACCATTGGGGCACTATCGTGTCTCACTGTAATTACACCCCCTCCACCAGTGGTGCACTATCGTGTCTCACTGTAATTACACCCCCTCCACCAGTGGTGCACTATCGTGTCTCACTGTAATTACACCCCCTCCACCAGTGGTGCACTATCGTGTCTCACTGTAATTACACCCCCTCCACCAGTGGTGCACTATCGTGTCTCACTGTAATTACACCCCCTCCACCAGTGGTGCACTATCATGTCTCACTGTCATTGCACCCTCCCACCAGTGGTGCACTATATTGTCTCAGTGTCATTACACCCTCCCACCACTGGTGCACTATCGTGTCTCACTGTAATTACACACTCCCACCAGTGGTGCACTATAGTGCCTCACTGTAATTACACCCTCCCACCAGTGGTGCACTATAGTGCCTCACTGTAATTACACCCTCCCACCAGTGGTGCACTATAGTGTCTCAGTGTAATTACACCCTCCCACCAGTGGTGCACTGTACACGCGGTCATTGAGGGAGAAAAGACGGACAGTGTACCTGGCCCAGTGTGAGACACGCGGTCCCATTGGGGGTAAAGAAGGACAGTGTACCTGGCCCAGTGTGAGACACGCGCTCACAGAAGGGGAAAAGAAGGACAGTGTAACTGGTGCATCGTGTGACACGCGGTCCAAGGCGAGGAAAAGAAGGACAGTTCACCTGGCGCAGCGTGAGACACGTGGTCCCAGAGGGGGAAAAGGAGAGTGTAACTTATGCACCGTGAGACACAGGGTCCCAGAGGGGGAAAGTAAGGACAGTGAACCTGGCTCACCGTGAGACAGGCGGACCCAGCAGGGGAAAAGAAGGACATTGCACCTGTCGCATGAGACACACGGTCCCAGAGGGGGAAAACAAGGACAGTGTACCTGTCGCAGCGTGAGACACGCGGTCCCAGAGGGGGAAAAGAAGAACATTGCACCTGTTGCAGCGTGAGACACGTGGTCACAGAGGGGGAAAAGAAGGACAGTGTTCCTGGCTCACCGTGAGAGACGCGGTCCCAGTGGGGGAAAAGAAGGACAGTGTACCTGGCGCAGCGTGAGACACGCAGTCCCAGTGGGGGAAAAGAAGGACAGTGAAATGGGTGGAGCGTGAGACACACGGTTCCAGAGGGGGAAAAGAAGGATAGTGTACTTGGCACACCGTGTGACACGCGGTCTCAGAGGGGGAAAAGAAGGACAGTGTACCTGGTGCAGCGTGAGATACGCGGTCCCAGAGCGGGGAAAGAAGGATGGTGTCCCTGGCCCACCGTGAGTCACGCGGTCCAACGGGGGAAAAGAAGGACAGTATACATGGCTAACCATGAGACACGCGGTCCCAGAGCGGGGGAAAGGGCAATGTACCTGGCCCAGGGTGAGAGACGCGGTCCAAGAGTGGGAAAAGAAGGACAGTGTACCTTGTGCACGGTGAAACATGCGGTCCCAGAGGGGGAAAAGAAGGACGGTTTCCCTGGCGCACCGTGAGACACGCGGTCCAACACGGGGAAAAGCAGGACAGTGTAGCTGGCTCACCGTGAGACACGCGGTCACAGAGGGGGAAAAGAAGGACATTGTACCTGGCGCAGCGTGAGACACGCCATCCCAGAGGGGGAAAAGAAGGTCAGTGAAATGGGTGGAGCGTGAGGCACGCGGTCCCAGAGGGGGAAAAGAAGGTCAGTGAAATGGGTGGAGCGTGAGGCACACGGTCCCAGAGGGGGAAAAGAAGGTCAGTGAAATGGGTGGAGCGTGAGACACGCGGTCCCAGAGGGGGAAAAGAAGGTCAGTGAAATGGGTGGAGCGTGAGACACGCGGTTCCAGAGGGGGAAAAGGACAGTAAACCTGTTGGAGCATGAGACACGCAGTCCCAGATGGGGAAAAGAAGGACTGTGTCCCTGGCGAACCGTGAGACACGTGTTCCAACATGGGGAAAAGAAGGACAGTGTACCTGGCTAACCGTGAGACACGCGGTCCCAGAGGGGGGAAAAGGGCAATGTACCTGGCCCAGCGTGAGAGACGCGGTCCAAGTGTGGGAAAAGAAGGACAGTGTACCTTGTGCACAGTGAAACACGCGGTCCCAGAGGGGGAAAAGAAGGACGGTTTCCCTGGCTCACCGTGAGACACGCGGTCCCAGAGGGGGAAAAGAATTACAGTGAACCTGGCGCATCGGAAGACACGCGGTCCCAGTTGGGGAAAAGGACAGTGAAACTGGTGGAGCGTGACACACACGGTCCCAGTGGGGAAAAGAAGGACAGTGAAACTGGTGCACCGTGAGACACGCGGTCCCAGAGGGGGAAACGAAGGACAGTGAACCTGGCGTAGCGTGAGACACGACGTCCCATAGGGCGAAAAGAAGGACAGTGTATCTGGCCCAGCGTGAGACACGCGGTTCGAGAAGGGGAACAGTAGGACAGTGTATCTGGTGCATCGTGAGACACACGGTCCCAGAGGGGGAAAAGAAGGACAGTGTACCTGGTGCAGCGTGAGACACGACGTTCCAGAGGGAGAAAAGAAGGACAGTGTACCTGGCCCAGCGTGAGACACACGGTCCAAGAAGGGGAAAAGAAGGACAGTGTAACTGGTGAACCGTGAGATACGCGGTCCAAGAGGGGGAAAAGAATGACAGTGTACCTGGCGCAGTGTGTGACACGCGGTCCCAGAGGGGGAAAAGAAGGACAGTGAACCTGGCGCAGTGTGTGACACGCGGTCCCAGAGGGGGAAAAGAAGGACAGTGTACCCCGCGCAACGTGAGATACGCGGTTCCAGAGGGGAAAAGAAGGACAGTGTAACTGGCACATATGTGAGACACGCGGTCCGAGACGGGGAAAAGAAGGACAGTGTACCTGGCGCAGCGTGTGACACGTGGTCCCAGAGGGGGAAAAGAAGGACAGTGTAACAGGCGCAGCGTGTGACACGTGGTCCCAGAGGGGGAAAAGAAGGACAGTGTAACAGGCGCAGCGTGAGGCACGCGGTCTCAGAGGGGGAAAAGAATGACAGTGTACCTGGTGCAGCGTGAGACACGCATTCCCACAGGGGGAAAAGGACAGTGTGCCTCGCGCAACGTGAGATACGCGGTTCCAGAGGGAAAAAGAAGGACAGTGTAACTGGCACACATGTGAGACACGCGGTCCAAGACGGGGGAAAGAAGGACAGTGTACCTGTCGCAGCGTGAGACACGCGGTCCCAGTGGGGAAAAGGACAGTGAAACTGGTGGAGCGTGAGACATGCGGTCCCAGAGGGGGAAAAGAAGGACAGTGAACCTGGCGCAGCGTGAGACACGACGTCCCATGGTGCAAAAAGAAGGACAGTGTATCTGGAACAGCGTGAGACACGCGGTTCGAGAAGGGGAACAGTAGGACAGTGTACTTGGTGCAGCGTGAGACACGATGTCCCAGAGGGGGAAAAGAAGGACAGTGAAATGGGTGGAGCGTGAGACACGACGTTCCAGGGGGAGAAAAGAAGGACAGTGTATCTGGCCCAGCGTGAGACACGCGGTCCAAGACGGGGAAAAGAAGGACATTGCACCTGGCCCAGCGTGAGACACGCAGTCCCAGCAGGGGAAAAGAAGGGCAGTGAACCTGGTGGAGTGTGAGACACACGGTCCAAGAAGGGGAAAAGGACAGTGTAGCTGGCGCACCGTGAGACACACGGTCCAAGAAGGGGAAAAGAAGGACAGTGTACCTGGCCCAGCGTGAGATACGCGGTCCAAGAGGGGGAAAAGAAGGACAGTGTAACAGGCGCAGCGTGAGACACGCGGTCCCAGAGGGGGAAAAGAAGGATAGTGTAACTGGCACACATGTGAGACACGCGGTCCGAGACGGGGAAAAGAAGGACAGTGTACTTGGTGCAGCATAAGATACGTATTCCCAGAGGGGGAAAAGAAGGACAGTGAACCTGGCGAACCGGAAGACACGCGGTCCCAGTGGGGAAAAGAAGGACAGTGAAACTGGTGGAGCGTGACACACGTGGTCCAAGACGGGGGAAAGAAGGACAGTGTACCTGGCTCACCGTAAGACGCGTGGTCCCAGAGGGGGAAAAGGTCAGTGAAACGGGTGGAGCGTGAGACACGCGGTCCCAGAGAGAGAAACGAAGGACAGTGAACCTGGCGCAGCGTGAGACACGCAGTCCCAGTGGGGGAAAAGAAGGACAGTTTACCTGGCGTAGCGTGAGACACGCAGTCCAAGACAGGAAAAAGAAGGACAGCGCACGTGTCGCAGCGTGAGACACGCGGTCCCAGAGGGGAAAAGAAGGATAGTGTACTTGGCACACCGTGTGACACGCGGTCTCAGAGGGGGAAAAGAAGGACAGTGTACCTGGTGCAGCGTGAGATACGCGGTCCCAGAGCGGGGAAAGAAGGATGGTGTCCCTGGCCCACCGTGAGTCACGCGGTCCAACGGGGGAAAAGAAGGACAGTATACATGGCTAACCATGAGACACGCGGTCCCAGAGGGGGGGAAAGGGCAATGTACCTGGCCCAGGGTGAGAGACGCGGTCCAAGAGTGGGAAAAGAAGGACAGTGTACCTTGTGCATGGTGAAACATGCGGTCCCAGAGGGGGAAAAGAAGGACGGTTTCCCTGGCGCACCGTGAGACACGCGGTCCAACACGGGGAAAAGCAGGACAGTGTAGCTGGCTCACCGTGAGACACGCGGTCACAGAGGGGGAAAAGAAGGACATTGTACCTGCCGCAGCGTGAGACATGCGGTCCCAGAGGGGGTAAAGGACAGTAAACCTGGCGCAGCGTGAGACACGCCATCCCAGAGGGGGAAAAGAAGGTCAGTGAAATGGGTGGAGCGTGAGGCACGCGGTCCCAGAGGGGGAAAAGAAGGTCAGTGAAATGGGTGGAGCGTGAGACACGCGGTCCCAGAGGGGGAAAAGAAGGTCAGTGAAATGGGTGGAGCGTGAGACACGCCATCCCAGAGGGGGAAAAGAAGGTCAGTGAAATGGGTGGAGCGTGAGACACGCGGTCCCAGAGGGGGAAAAGAAGGTCAGTGAAATGGGTGGAGCGTGAGACACGCCATCCCAGAGGGGGAAAAGAAGGTCAGTGAAATGGGTGGAGCGTGAGACACGCCATCCCAGAGGGGGAAAAGAAGGTCAGTGAAATGGGTGGAGCGTGAGACACGCAGTCCCAGATGGGGAAAAGGACTGTGTCCCTGGCGAACCGTGAGACACGTGTTCCAACATGGGGAAAAGAAGGACAGTGTACCTGGCTAACCGTGAGACACGCGGTCCCAGAGGGGGGAAAAGGGCAATGTACCTGGCCCAGCGTGAGAGACGCGGTCCAAGTGTGGGAAAAGAAGGACAGTGTACCTTGTGCACGGTGAAACACGCGGTCCCAGAGGGGGAAACGAAGGACAGTGAACCTGGCGCAGCGTGAGACACAACGTCCCATAGGGCGAAAAGAAGGACAGTGTATCTGGCCCAGCGTGAGACACGCGGTTCGAGAAGGGGAACAGTAGGACAGTGTATCTGGTGCATCGTGAGACACACGGTCCCAGAGGGGGAAAAGAAGGACAGTGTACCTTGTGCAGCGTGAGACACGACGTTCCAGAGGGAGAAAAGAAGGACAGTGTACCTGGCCCAGCGTGAGACACGCGGTCCCAGAAGGGGAAAAGAAGGACAGTGTAGCTGGTGGATCGTGTGACACGCGGTCCAAGACGGGGAAAAGAAGGACATTGCACCTGGCCCAGCGTGAGACACGCAGTCCCAGCAGGGGAAAAGAAGGGCAGTGAACCTGGTGGAGCGTGAGGCACACAGACCCAGAGGGGGAAAAGAAGGACAGTGTAGCTGGCGCACCGTGAGACACACGGTCCAAGAAGGGGAAAAGAAGGACAGTGTAACTGGTGAACCGTGAGATACGCGGTCCAAGAGGGGGAAAAGAAGGACAGTGTACCAGGCGCAGCGTGTGACACGTGGTCCCAGAGGGGGAAAAGAAGGACAGTGTAACAGGCGCAGCGTGAGGCACGCGGTCTCAGAGGGGGAAAAGAATGACAGTGTACCTGGTGCAGCATGAGATACGCATTCCCAGAGGGGGAAAAGGACAGTGTGCCTCGCGCAACGTGAGATACGCGGTTCCAGAGGGAAAAAGAAGGACAGTGTAACTGGCACACATGTGAGACACGCGGTCCAAGACGGGGGAAAGAAGGACAGTGTACCTGTCGCAGCGTGAGACACGTGATCCCAGAGGGGGACAAGAATTACAGTGAACCTGGCGCATCGGAAGACACGCGGTCCCAGTGAGGAAAAGGACAGTGAAACTGGTGGAGCGTGAGACACGCGGTCCCAGAGGGGGAAACGAAGGACAGTGAACCTGGCGCAGCGTGAGACACGACGTCCCATGGTGCGAAAAGAAGGACAGTGTATCTGGAACAGCGTGAGACACGCGGTTCGAGAAGGGGAACAGTAGGACAGTGTATCTGGTGCATCGTGAGACACACGGTCCCAGAAGGGGAAAAGAAGGACAGTGTATCTGGCCCAGCGTGAGACACGATGTCCCAGAGGGGGAAAAGAAGGACATTGCACCTGGCCCAGCGTGAGACACGCAGTCCCAGCAGGGGAAAAGAAGGGCAGTGAACCTGGTGGAGTGTGAGACACACGGTCGAAGAAGGGGAAAAGAAGGACAGTGTAACTGGTGAACCGTGAGATACGCGGTCCAAGAGGGGGAAAAGAAGGACAGTGTACCTGGCGCAGTGTGTGACACGCGGTCCCAGAGGGGGAAAAGAAGGACAGTGAACCTGGCGCACTGTGAGACATGCGTTCCCAGAGGGGGAAAGAAGGACAGTGTATCTGGCACAACGTGTGACACGCGGTCCCAGAGGGGGAAAAGAAGGACAGTGCATCTGGCCCAGCGTGAGACACTTAGTCACAGAGGGGGAAAAGGAGAGTGTAACTGGTGCATCGTGTGACACGTGGTCCAAGAAGGGGAAAAGAAGGACAGTGGACCTGGCGCAGCGTGAGACACGCGGACCCAGCTGGGGAAAAGAAGGGCAGTGAACCTGGTGGAGTGTGAGGCACGCGGTCCCAGAGGGGGAAAAGAAGGCCAGTGTACCTGGCGCAGCGTGAGACACGCGGTCCCAGACGGGGAAAAGGAGAGTGTAACTTATGCACCGTGAGACACAGGGTCCCAGAGCGGGAAAATAAGGACAGTGCACCTGGCGCAGCGTGAGACACGCGATCCCAGAGGGGGAAAAAGACAGTGAACCTGGTGGAGCATGAGACACACCGTCCCAGAGGGGGAAACGGACAGTGAAATGGGTGGAGCGTGAGACACGCGGTCCCAGAGGGGGAAACGAAGGACAGTGAACCTGGCGCAGCGTGAGACACGACGTCCCATGGTGCGAAAAGAAGGACAGTGTATCTGGAACAGCGTGAGACACGCGGTTCGAGAAGGGGAACAGTAGGACAGTGTACCTGGTGCAGCGTGAGACACGATGTCCCAGAGGGGGAAAAGAAGGACAGTGAAATGGGTGGAGCGTGAGACACGACGTTCCAGGGGGAGAAAAGAAGGACAGTGTATCTGGCCCAGCGTGAGACACGCGGTCCAAGACGGGGAAAAGAAGGACATTGCACCTGGCCCAGCGTGAGACACGCAGTCCCAGCAGGGGAAAAGAAGGGCAGTGAACCTGGTGGAGTGTGAGACACACGGTCCAAGAAGGGGAAAAGAAGGACAGTGTAGCTGGCGCACCGTGAGACACACGGTCCAAGAAGGGGAAAAGAAGGACAGTGTACCTGGCCCAGCGTGAGACACGCGGACCCAGCTGGGGAAAAGAAGGGCAGTGAACCTGGTGGAGTGTGAGGCACGCGGTCCCAGAGGGGGAAAAGAAGGAC
Source organism: Heptranchias perlo (assembly GCF_035084215.1). Classification (NCBI taxonomy): domain Eukaryota; kingdom Metazoa; phylum Chordata; class Chondrichthyes; order Hexanchiformes; family Hexanchidae; genus Heptranchias; species Heptranchias perlo. Next base: position 95,648 of record NW_027139367.1, read on the forward strand.
AGTGTACCTGGCGCAGCATGAGACACGCGGTCCCAGAGGGGGAAAAGGAGAGTGTAACTTATGCACCGTGAGACACAGGGTCCCAGAGCGGGAAAGTAAGGACAGTGTACCTGGCGCAGCGTGAGACAGGCGATCCCAGAGGGGGAAAAAGACAGTGAACCTGGTGGAGCATGAGACACACCGTCCCAGAGGGGGAAAAGGACAGTGAAATGGGTGGAGCGTGAGACACGCGGTCCCAGAGGGGGAAAAGGAGAGTGTAACTTATGCACCGTGAGACACAGGGTCCCAGAGGGGGAAAGTAAGGACAGTGTACCTGGCTCACCGTGAGACAGGCGGACCCAGCGGGGGAAAAGAAGGGCAGTGAACCTGGCGGACCGTGAGTCACGCAGTCCCAGAGGGGGAAAAGAAGGACAGTGTAACTGGTGCACCGTGAGATACGCGGTCCAAGACGGGGAAAAGAAGGACAATGTACCTGTCACAGCGTGAGACACGCGGTCCCAGAGGGGGAAAACTATTACAGTGAACCTGGCGCACCGGAAGACACGCGGTCCCAGTGGGGAAAAGGACAGTGAAACTGGTGGAGCGTGACACACGCGGTCCCAGAGGGGGAAAAGAAGGACAGTGTCCCTGTCGCAGCGTGAGACACGCGGTCCCAGAGGAGGAAAAGAAGGACAGTGCAACTGGTGCAGCGTGAGACGCACGGTCCCAGAGGGGGAAAAGAAGGACAGTGTACCCGGTGCAGCGTGAGATACGCATTCCCAGAGGGGGAAAAGGACAGTATACCTCGCGCAGCGTGAGATACGTGGTTCCAGAGGGGAAAGAAGGACAGTGTAACTGGCACACATGTAAGACACGCGGTCCAAGACGGGGAAAAGAAGGACAGTGAACCTGGAGTACTGTAAGACACGCGGTCCCAGTGGGGAAAAGAAGGACAGTGTAACTGGTGCACCGTGAGACACGCGGTCCGTGACGGGGAAAAGAAGGACAGTGTATCTGGCCCAGCGTGAGATACGCGGTTCCAGAGGGGAAAAGGACAGTGTATCTGGCACACATGTGAGACACGCGGTCCAATACAGGGAAAAGAAGGACAGTGTACCTGTCGCAGCGTGAGACATAGAGTCATAGAGTTATACAGCACGGATAGAGGCCCTTCGGCCCATCGTGTCCACGCCGGCCATCAGCCCTGTCTACTCTAATCCCATATTCCAGCATTTGGTCCGTAGCCTTGTATGCTATGGCATTTCAAGTGCTCATCCAAATGCTTCTTGAATGTTGTGAGGGTTCCTGCCTCCACAACCCTTTCAGGCAGTGAGTTCCAGACTCCAACCACCCTCTGGGTGAAAAAGTTCTTTCTCAAATCCCCTCTAAACCTCCCGCCTTTTACCTTGAATCTATGTCCCCTTGTTATAGAACCCTCAACGAAGGGAAAAAGCTCCTTAGTATCCATCCTATCTGTGCCCCTCATAATTTTGTACACCTGAATCATGTCCCCCCTCAGCCTCCTCTGCTCCAAGGAAAACAAACCCAATCTTCCCAGTCTCTCTTCATAGCTGAAGCGCTCCAGCCCTGGTAACATCCTGGTGAATCTCCTCTGCACCCTCTCCAAAGCGATCACATCCTTCCTGTAGTGTGGCGACCAGAACTGCACACAGTACTCCAGCTGTGGCCTAACCAGTGTTTTATACAGCTTCATCATAACCTCCTTGCTCTTATATTCTATGCCTCGGCTAATAAAGGCAAGTATCCCATATGCCTTCTTTACCACATGCGGTCCCAGAGGGGGGAAATGACGGACAGTGTACCTGGTGCAGCGTGAGACACGCGGTCCCAGAGGGGGAAAAGAAGGACAGTGAACCTGGTTGTGTGTGAGACACACGGTCCCAGAGGGGGAAAAGAAGGACAGTGAACCTGGTGGAGTGTGAGGCACGCAGTCCCAGAGTGGGAAAAGAAGGACAGTGCACCTGGCACAGCGTTAGACACGTGGTCCCAGAGTGGGAAAAGAATTACAGTGAACCTGGCGCACAGTAAGACACGCGGTCCCAGTGAGGAAAAGAAGGACAGTGTAACTGGTGCACCGTGAGACTCGCGGTCCATGACGGGGAACAGAAGGACAGCGTACCTGTCGCAGCGAGACACGCAGTCCCAGAGGGGGAAAAGAAGGACAGTGAACCTGGCGCACTGTGAGACATGCGTTCCCAGAGGGGGAAAAGAAGGACAGTGTACACGGTGCAGCGTGAGATACGCATTCCCAGAGGGGGAAAAGGACAGTGTACTTCGCGCAGCGTGAGATACGCGGTTCCAGAGGGGAAAAGAAGGACAGTGTAACTGGCACACATGTGAGACACGCGGTCCAAGACGGGGAAAAGAAGGACAGTGCACCTGGCACAGCGTTAGACATGCGGTCCCAGAGGGGGAAAAGAATTACAGTGAAACTGGCGCACCGTAAGACACGCGGTCCCAGTGGGGAAAAGAAGGACAGTGTAACTGGTGCACCGTGAGACACGCAGTCCATGACGGGGAAAAGAAGGACAGTGTACCTGTCGCAGCGTGAGACACGCAGTCCCAGAGGGAGAAAGGAAGGACAGTGTATCTGGCCCAGCGTGAGATATGCGGTTCCAGAGGGGAAAAGGACAGTGTATCTGGCCCAGCGTGAGATACGCGGTTCCAGAGGGGAAAAGGACAGTGTATCTGGCACACATGTGAGACACGCGGTCCAAGACAGGGAAAAGAAGGACAGTGTACCTGTCGCAGCATTAGACATGCGGTCCCAGGGGGGGGAAAAGACGGACAGTGTACCTGGTGCAGCGTGAGACACGCGGTCCCAGAGGGGGAAAAGAAGGACAGTGTACCTCGCGCAGCGTGAGATACGCGGTTCCAGAGTGGGAAAAGAATTACAGTGAACCTGGCGCGGTCCAAGACGGGGAAAAAAAGGACAGTGTACTTGGCGCAGCGTGAGACACGCAGTCCCAGAGTGGGAAAAGAAGGACAGTGCACCTGGCACAGCGTTAGACACGTGGTCCCAGAGTGGGAAAAGAATTACAGTGAACCTGGCGCACAGTAAGACACGCGGTCCCTGTGAGGAAAAGAAGGACAGTGTAACTGGTGCACCGTGAGACTCGCGGTCCATGACGGGGAACAGAAGGACAGCGTACCTGTCGCAGCGTGAGACACGCAGTCCCAGAGTGGGAAAATAAGGACAGTGAACCTGGCGCACTGTGAGACATGCGTTCCCAGAGGGGGAAAGAAGGACAGTGTATCTGGCACAACGTGTGACACGCGGTCCCAGAGGGGGAAAAGAAGGACAGTGTATCTTGCCCAGCGTGAGACACTTAGTCACAGAGGGGGAAAAGGAGAGTGTAACTGGTGCATCGTGTGACACGTGGTCCAAGAAGGGGAAAAAAAGGACAGTGTACCTGGCGCAGCGTGAGACACGCGGTCCCAGAGGGAGAAAAGAAGGACAGTGTATCTTGCCCAGCGTGAGACACTTAGTCACAGAGGGGGAAAAGGAGAGTGTAACTGGTGCATCGTGTGACACGTGGTCCAAGAAGGGGAAAAAAAGGACAGTGTACCTGGCGCAGCGTGAGACACGCGGTCCCAGAGGGGGAAAAGGAGAGTGTAACTTATGCACCGTGAGACACGGGGTCCCAGAGCGGGAAAGTAAGGACAGTGCACCTGGCGCAGTGTGAGGCAGGTGATCCCAAAGGGAAAAAAGGACAGTGAACCTGGTGGAGCATGAGACACACCGTCCCAGATGGGGAAAAGAAGGACAGTGTACCTGGAGTACTGTAAGACACGCGGTCCCAGTGGGGAAAAGAAGGACAGTGTAACTGGTGCACCGTGAGACACGCGGTCCGTGACGGGGAAAAGAAGGACAGTGTATCTGGCCCAGCGTGAGATACGCGGTTCCAGAGGGGAAAAGGACAGTGTATCTGGCACACATGTGAGACACGCGGTCCAATACAGGGAAAAGAAGGACAGTGTACCTGTCGCAGCGTGAGACATAGAGTCATAGAGTTATACAGCACGGATAGAGGCCCTTCGGCCCATCGTGTCCACGCCGGCCATCAGCCCTGTCTACTCTAATCCCATATTCCAGCATTTGGTCCGTAGCCTTGTATGCTATGGCATTTCAAGTGCTCATCCAAATGCTTCTTGAATGTTGTGAGGGTTCCTGCCTCCACAACCCTTTCAGGCAGTGAGTTCCAGACTCCAACCACCCTCTGGGTGAAAAAGTTCTTTCTCAAATCCCCTCTAAACCTCCCGCCTTTTACCTTGAATCTATGTCCCCTTGTTATAGAACCCTCAACGAAGGGAAAAAGCTCCTTAGTATCCATCCTATCTGTGCCCCTCATAATTTTGTACACCTGAATCATGTCCCCCCTCAGCCTCCTCTGCTCCAAGGAAAACAAACCCAATCTTCCCAGTCTCTCTTCATAGCTGAAGCGCTCCAGCCCTGGTAACATCCTGGTGAATCTCCTCTGCACCCTCTCCAAAGCGATCACATCCTTCCTGTAGTGTGGCGACCAGAACTGCACACAGTACTCCAGCTGTGGCCTAACCAGTGTTTTATACAGCTTCATCATAACCTCCTTGCTCTTATATTCTATGCCTCGGCTAATAAAGGCAAGTATCCCATATGCCTTCTTTACCACATGCGGTCCCAGAGGGGGGAAATGACGGACAGTGTACCTGGTGCAGCGTGAGACACGCGGTCCCAGAGGGGGAAAAGAAGGACAGTGAACCTGGTTGTGTGTGAGACACACGGTCCCAGAGGGGGAAAAGAAGGACAGTGAACCTGGTGGAGTGTGAGGCACGCAGTCCCAGAGTGGGAAAAGAAGGACAGTGCACCTGGCACAGCGTTAGACACGTGGTCCCAGAGTGGGAAAAGAATTACAGTGAACCTGGCGCACAGTAAGACACGCGGTCCCAGTGAGGAAAAGAAGGACAGTGTAACTGGTGCACCGTGAGACTCGCGGTCCATGACGGGGAACAGAAGGACAGCGTACCTGTCGCAGCGAGACACGCAGTCCCAGAGGGGGAAAAGAAGGACAGTGAACCTGGCGCACTGTGAGACATGCGTTCCCAGAGGGGGAAAAGAAGGACAGTGTACACGGTGCAGCGTGAGATACGCATTCCCAGAGGGGGAAAAGGACAGTGTACTTCGCGCAGCGTGAGATACGCGGTTCCAGAGGGGAAAAGAAGGACAGTGTAACTGGCACACATGTGAGACACGCGGTCCAAGACGGGGAAAAGAAGGACAGTGCACCTGGCACAGCGTTAGACATGCGGTCCCAGAGGGGGAAAAGAATTACAGTGAAACTGGCGCACCGTAAGACACGCGGTCCCAGTGGGGAAAAGAAGGACAGTGTAACTGGTGCACCGTGAGACACGCAGTCCATGACGGGGAAAAGAAGGACAGTGTACCTGTCGCAGCGTGAGACACGCAGTCCCAGAGGGAGAAAGGAAGGACAGTGTATCTGGCCCAGCGTGAGATATGCGGTTCCAGAGGGGAAAAGGACAGTGTATCTGGCCCAGCGTGAGATACGCGGTTCCAGAGGGGAAAAGGACAGTGTATCTGGCACACATGTGAGACACGCGGTCCAAGACAGGGAAAAGAAGGACAGTGTACCTGTCGCAGCATTAGACATGCGGTCCCAGGGGGGGGAAAAGACGGACAGTGTACCTGGTGCAGCGTGAGACACGCGGTCCCAGAGGGGGAAAAGAAGGACAGTGTACCTCGCGCAGCGTGAGATACGCGGTTCCAGAGTGGGAAAAGAATTACAGTGAACCTGGCGCGGTCCAAGACGGGGAAAAAAAGGACAGTGTACTTGGCGCAGCGTGAGACACGCAGTCCCAGAGTGGGAAAAGAAGGACAGTGCACCTGGCACAGCGTTAGACACGTGGTCCCAGAGTGGGAAAAGAATTACAGTGAACCTGGCGCACAGTAAGACACGCGGTCCCTGTGAGGAAAAGAAGGACAGTGTAACTGGTGCACCGTGAGACTCGCGGTCCATGACGGGGAACAGAAGGACAGCGTACCTGTCGCAGCGTGAGACACGCAGTCCCAGAGTGGGAAAATAAGGACAGTGAACCTGGCGCACTGTGAGACATGCGTTCCCAGAGGGGGAAAGAAGGACAGTGTATCTGGCACAACGTGTGACACGCGGTCCCAGAGGGGGAAAAGAAGGACAGTGTATCTTGCCCAGCGTGAGACACTTAGTCACAGAGGGGGAAAAGGAGAGTGTAACTGGTGCATCGTGTGACACGTGGTCCAAGAAGGGGAAAAAAAGGACAGTGTACCTGGCGCAGCGTGAGACACGCGGTCCCAGAGGGAGAAAAGAAGGACAGTGTATCTTGCCCAGCGTGAGACACTTAGTCACAGAGGGGGAAAAGGAGAGTGTAACTGGTGCATCGTGTGACACGTGGTCCAAGAAGGGGAAAAAAAGGACAGTGTACCTGGCGCAGCGTGAGACACGCGGTCCCAGAGGGGGAAAAGGAGAGTGTAACTTATGCACCGTGAGACACGGGGTCCCAGAGCGGGAAAGTAAGGACAGTGCACCTGGCGCAGTGTGAGGCAGGTGATCCCAAAGGGAAAAAAGGACAGTGAACCTGGTGGAGCATGAGACACACCGTCCCAGATGGGGAAAAGAAGGACAGTGTACCTGGCGCAGCGAGACACGCAGTTCCAGAGGGGGAAAAGGAGAGTGTAACTTATGCACCATGAGACACAGGGTCCCAGAGGGGGAAAGTAAGGACAGTGTACCTGGCTCACCTTGAGACAGGCGGACCCAGCGGGGGAAAAGGACAGTGAACCTGGCGGACCGTGAGTCACGCAGTCCTAGAGGGGGAAAAGAAGGACAGTGTAACTGGTGCACCGTGAGATACGCGGTCCAAGACGGGGAAAAGAAGAACAGTGCATCTGTCGCAGCGTGAGGCACGCGGTCTCAGAGGGGGAAAAGAAGGACAGTGTAATAGGTGCAGCGTGAGACACGCGGTACCAGAGGGGTAAAATAAGGACAGTGTACCTGGTGCAGCATGAGATACGCATTCCCAGAGGGGGAAAAGGACAGTGTGCCTCGCACACCGTGAGACACGCGGTCCAAGACGGGGAAAAGAAGGACAGTGTACCTGTCACAGCGTGAGACACGCGGTCCCAGAGGGGGAAAAGAAGGACAGTGTACCTGGCGCAACGGAAGACACGTGGTCCCAGTGGGGAAAAGGACAGTGAAACTGGTGGAGCGTGACACACGCGGTCCCAGAGGGGGAAAAGAATTACTGTGAAACTGGCGCAGCGTGAGATACGCGGTCCCAGAGGGCGAAAAGAAGGACAGTGTACCTGTCGCAGCATGAGACACGCGGTCCCAGAAGGGGAAAGGAAGGACAGTGCAACTGGTGCAGCGTGAGACACACAGTCCCAGAGGGGGAAAAGAAGGACAGTGTACCCGGTGCAGCGTGAGATACGCATTTCCAGAGGGGGAAAAGGACAGTGTACTTCGCGCAGCGTGAGATACGCGGTTCCAGAGGGGAAAAGAAGGACAGTGTAACTGGCACACATGTGAGACACGCGGTCCAAGACGGGGAAAAGAAGGACAGTCTACCTGTCGCAGCATTAGACATGCGGTCCCAGGGGGGGAAAAAGACGGACAGTGTACCTGGTGCAGCGTGAGACACGCGGTCCCAGAGGGGGAAAAGAAGGACAGTGAACCTGGCCCAGCGTGAGACACGCGGACCCAGCAGGGGAAAAGAAGGGCAGTGAACCTGGTGGAGTGTGAGACAGGCGGACCCAGCAGGGGAAAAGAAGGGCAGTGAACCTGGTGGAGTGTGAGACACGCGGTCCCAGAGGGGGAAAAGAATTACAGTGAACCTGGCGCACCGTAAGACACGCGGTCCCAGTGGGGAAAAGGACAGTGCACCTGGTGCAGCGTGAGATACACATTCCCAGAGGGGGAAAAGAAGGACAGTGTACCTCGCGCAGCGTGAGATACGCGGTTCCAGAGGGGAAAAGGACAGTGTAACTGGCACACATGTGAGACACGCGGTCCAAGACGGGGAAAAAAAGGACAGTGTACTTGGCGCAGCGTGAGACACGCAGTCCCAGAGTGGGAAAAGAAGGACAGTGCACCTGGCACAGCGTTAGACACGTGGTCCCAGAGTGGGAAAAGAATTACAGTGAACCTGGCGCACAGTAAGACACGCGGTCCCAGTGAGGAAAAGAAGGACAGTGTAACTGGTGCACCGTGAGACTCGCGGTCCATGACGGGGAACAGAAGGACAGCGTACCTGTCGCAGCGTGAGACACGCAGTCCCAGAGGGGGAAAAGAAGGACAGTGAACCTGGCGCACTGTGAGACATGCGTTCCCAGAGGGGGAAAGAAGGACAGTGCATCTGGCACAACGTGTGACACGCGGTCCCAGAGGGAGAAAAGAAGGACAGTGTATCTGGCCCAGCGTGAGACACTTAGTCACAGAGGGGGAAAAGGAGAGTGTAACTGGTGCATTGTGTGACACGTGGTCCAAGAAGGGGAAAAGAAGGACAGTGTACCTGGCCCAGCGTGAGATACGCGGTTCCAGAGGGGAAAAGAAGGACAATGTAACTGGCACACATGTGAGATACGCGGTCTAAGACGGGGAAAAGAAGGACAGTGTACCTGGTGCAGCGTGAGACACGCGGTCCCAGAGGGGGAAAAGGAGAGTGTAACTTATGCACCGTGAGACACAGGGTCCCAGAGGGGGAAAGTAAGGACAGTGTACCTGGTGCAGCGTGAGGAAGGCGATCCCAGCGGGGGAAAAGAAGGACAGTGTAACTGGTGCACCGTGAGACACGCGGTCCAAGACGGGGAAAAGAAGGACAGTGCATCTGTCGCAGCGTGAGGCACGCGGTCTCAGAGGGGGAAAAGAAGGACAGTGTAACAGGTGCAGTGTGTGACACGCGGTCCCAGAGGGGGAAAATAAGGACAGTGTACCTGGTGCAGCATGAGATACGCATTCCCAGAGGGGGAAAAGGACAGTGTGCCTCGCGCACCGTGAGACACGCGGTCCAAGACGGGGAAAAGAATTACAGTGAACCTGGCGCACTGGAAGACACGCGGTCCCAGTGGGGAAAAGGACAGTGAAACTGGTGGAGCGTGACACACGTGGTCCCAGAGGGGGAAAAGAATTACAGTGAAACTGGCGCAGCGTGAGACACGCGGTCCCAGAGGGGGAAAAGAAGGACAGTGTACCTGGCGCAGCGAGACACGCGGTCCCAGAGAGGGAAAAGGAGAGTGTAACTTATGCACCGTGAGACACAGGGTCCCAGAGGGGGAAAAGAAGGACAGTGTACCAGGCGCAGCGTGAGATACGCATTCCCAGAGGGGAAAAAGGACAGTGTGCCTCGCGCACCGTGAGACACGCAGTCCAAGACGGGGAAAAGGAGGACAGTGTACCTGTCACAGCGTGAGACACGCGGTCCCAGAGGGGGAAAAGAATTACAGTGAACCTGGCGCAACGGAAGACACGCGGTCCCAGTGGGGAAAATGACAGTGAAACTGGTGGAGCGTGACACACGCAGTCCCAGAGGGGGAAAAGAATTAGTGAAACTGGCGCAGCGTGAGATACGCGGTTCCAGAGGGGAAAAGGACAGTGTATCTGGCACACATGCGAGACACGCGGTTCCAGAGGGGAAAAGAAGGACAGTGTACCTGTCGCAGCATTAGACATGCGGTTCCAGGGGGGGGGGAAAAGACGGACAGTGTACCTGGTGCAGCGTGAGACACGTGGTCCCAGAGGGGGAAAAGAAGGACAGTGAACCTGGCCCAGTGTGAGACAGGCGGACCCAGCAGGGGAAAAGAAGGGCAGTGAACCTGGTGGAGTGTGAGACACGCGGTCCCAGAGGGGGAAAAGAAGGACAGTGTGCCTGGTGGAGCATGAGACACGCAGTCCCAGAGGGGGAAAAGGACAGTGAAATGGGTGGAGCGTGAGACACGCGGTCCCAGAGGGGGAAAAGAAGGACAGTGTACCTGGCGCAGCGAGACACGCGGTCCCAGAGAGGGAAAAGGAGAGTGTAACTTATGCACCGTGAGACACAGGGTCCCAGAGGGGGAAAAGAAGGACAGTGTACCAGGCGCAGCGTGAGATACGCATTCCCAGAGGGGAAAAAGGACAGTGTGCCTCGCGCACCGTGAGACACGCAGTCCAAGACGGGGAAAAGGAGGACAGTGTACCTGTCACAGCGTGAGACACGCGGTCCCAGAGGGGGAAAAGAATTACAGTGAACCTGGCGCAACGGAAGACACGCGGTCCCAGTGGGGAAAAGGACAGTGAAACTGGTGGAGCGTGACACACGCAGTCCCAGAGGGGGAAAAGAATTAGTGAAACTGGCGCAGCGTGAGATACGCGGTTCCAGAGGGGAAAAGAAGGACAGTGTATCTGGCACACATGCGAGACACGCGGTTCCAGAGGGGAAAAGAAGGACAGTGTACCTGGAGCAGCGTGAGACACGCGGTCCCAGAGGGGGAAAAGAAGGACAGTGAACCTGGCCCAGCGTGAGACATGCGGACCCAGCAGGGGAAAAGAAGGACAGTGAACCTGGCCCAGTGTGAGACAGGCGGACCCAGCAGGGGAAAAGAAGGGCAGTGAACCTGGTGGAGTGTGAGACACGCGGTCCCAGAGGGGGAAAAGAAGGACAGTGTGCCTGGCGCAGCGTGAGACACGCGGTCCCAGAGGGGGAAAAGTAGAGTGTAACTTATGCACCGTGAGACACAGGGTCCCAGAGCGGGAAAGTAAGGACAGTGCACCTGGCGCAGCGTGAGACACGCGGTCCCAGAGAGGGAAAAGAAGGACAGTGTACCTGGTGCAGCATGAGATACGCATTCCCAGAGGGGGAAAAGGACAGTGTGCCTCGCGCACCGTGAGACACGCAGTCCAAAACGGGGAAAAGGAGGAAAGTGTACCTGTCACAGCGTGAGACACGCGGTCCCAGAGGGGGAAAAGAATTACAGTGAATCTGGCGCACCGGAAGACACGCGGTCCCAGTGGGGAAAAGGACAGTGAAACTGGCGCAGCGTGAGATACGCGGTCCCAGAGGGCGAAAAGAAGGACAGTGTACCTGGTGCAGCATGAGATACGCATTCCCAGAGGGGGAAAATGACAGTGTGCCTCGCGCACCGTGAGACACGCAGTCCAAGACGGGGAAAAGGAGGAAAGTGTACCTGTCACAGCGTTAGACACATGGTCCCAGAGTGGGAAAAGAATTACAGTGAACCTGGCGCACCGTGAGACACGCGGTCCCTGTGGGGAAAAGAAGGACAGTGTAACTGGTGCACCGTGAGACTCGTGGTCCATGACGGGGAACAGAAGGACAGCGTACCTGTCGCAGCGAGACACGCAGTCTCAGAGGGGGAACAGAAGGACAGTGTATCTGGCCCAGCGTGAGATACGCGGTTCTAGAGGGGAAAAGGGCAGTGTATCTGGCACACGTGAGACACGCGGTCCAAGACAGGGAAAAGAAGGACAGCGTTCCTGTCGCAGCGTGAGACACGCGGTCCCAGAGGGGGGAAAAGACGGACAGTGTACCTGGTGCAGCGTGAGACACGCGGTCCCAGAGGGGGAAAAGAAGGACAGTGAACCTGGTTGAGTGTGAGACACGCGGTCCCAGAAGGGGAAAAGAAGGACAGTGCAACTGGTGCAGCGTGAGACACACGGTCCCAGAGGGGGAAAAGAAGGACAGTGTACCCGGTGCAGCATGAGATACGCATTCCCAGAGGGGGAAAAGAAGGACAGTATACTTTGCGCAGCGTGAGATACGCGGTTCCAGAGGGGAAAAGAAGGACAGTGTAACTGGCACACATGTGAGACACGCGGTCCCAGAGGGGGAAAAGAAGGACAGTGCACCTGGCACAGCGTTAGACATGTGGTCCCAGAGTGGGAAAAGAATTACAGTGAACCTGGCGCACCGTAAGACACGCGGTCCCAGTGGGGAAAAGGACGGCAGTGTAACTGGTGCACCGTGTGACACGCGGTCCATGACGGGGAAAAGAAGGACAGTGTATCTGGCCCAGCGTGAGATACGCGGTTCCAGAGGGGAAAAGGACAGTGTATCTGGCCCAGCGTGAGATACGCGGTTCCAGAGGGGAAAAGGACAGTGTATCTGGCACACATGCGAGACACGCGGTCCAAGACAGGGAAAAGAAGGACAGTGTACCTGTCGCAGCGTGAGACACGCGGTCCCAGAGGGGGAAAAGAAGGACAGTGAACCTGGCCCAGCGTGAGACACGCGGACCCAGCAGGGGAAAAGAAGGGCAGTGAACCTGGTGGAGTGTGAGACAGGCGGACCCAGCAGGGGAAAAGAAGGGCAGTGAACCAAGTGGAGTGTGAGGCACGCGGTCCCAGAGGGGGAAAAGAAGGACAGTCTACCTGGCGCAGCGTGAGACACGCGGTCCCAGAGGGGGAAAAGGAGAGTGTAACTTATGCACCGTGAGACACAGGGTCCCAGAGGGGGAATAGAAGGACAGTGTACCAGGCGCAGCGTGAGACACGCGGTCCCAGAGGGGGAAAAGGACAGTGAAATGGGTGGAGCGTGAGACACGCGGTCCCAGAGGGGGAAAAGAAGGACAGTGTACCTGGCGCAGCGAGACACGCGGTCCCAGAGAGGGAAAAGGAGAGTGTAACTTATGCACCGTGAGACACAGGGTCCCAGAGGGGGAATAGAAGGACAGTGTACCAGGCGCAGCGTGAGACACGCGGTCCCAGAGGGGGAAAAGAAGGACAGTGTACCTGGTGCAGCATGAGATACGCATTCCCAGAGGGGGAAAAGGACAGTGTGCCTCGCGCACCGTGAGACACGCAGTCCAAGACGGGGAAAAGGAGGACAGTGTACCTGTCACAGCGTGAGACACGCGGTCCCAGAGAGGGAAAAGGAGAGTGTAACTTATGCACCGTGAGACACAGGGTCCGAGAGGGGGAATAGAAGGACAGTGTACCAGGCGCAGCGTGAGACACGCGGTCCCAGAGGGGGAAAAGAAGGACAGTGTACCTGGTGCAGCATGAGATACGCATTCCCAGAGGGGGAAAAGGACAGTGTGCCTCGCGCACCGTGAGACACGCAGTCCAAGACGGGGAAAAGGGGGACAGTGTACCTTTCACAGCGTGAGACACGCGGTCCCAGAGGGGGAAAAGAATTACAGTGAACCTGGCGCAACGGAAGACACGCGGTCCCAGTGGGGAAAAGGACAGTGAAACTGGTGGAGCGTGACACACGCGGTCCCAGAGGGGGAAAAGAATTAGTGAAACTGGCGCAGCGTGAGATACGCGGTTCCAGAGGGGAAAAGGACAGTGTATCTGGCACACATGCAAGACACGCAGTCCAAGACAGGCAAAAGAAGGACAGTGTACCTGTCGCAGCATTAGACATGTGGTCCCGGGGGGGGAAAAGACGGACAGTGTACCTGGTGCAGCGTGAGACACGCGGTCCCAGAGGGGGAAAAGAAGGATAGTGAACCTGGCCCAGCGTGAGACATGCGGACCCAGCAGGGGAAAAGAAGGACAGTGAACCTGGTGGAGTGTGAGACAGGCGGACCCAGCAGGGGAAAAGAAGGGCAGTGTACCTGGCGCAGCGTGAGACACGCGGTCCCAGAGGTGGAAAAGGAGAGTGTAACTTATGCACCGTGAGACACAGGGTCCCAGAGCGGGAAAGTAAGGACAGTGCACCTGGCGCAGCGTGAGCTAGGCGATCCCAGAGGGGGAAAAGGACAGTGAACCTGGTGGAGCATGAGACACACCGTCCCAGAGGGGGAAAAGGACAGTGAAATGGGTGGAGCGTGAGACACGCGGTCCCAGAGGGGGAAAAGAAGGACAGTGTACTTGGCGCAGCGAGACACGCGGTCCCAGAGGGGGAAAAGAAGGACAGTGTACCATGCGCAGCGTGAGACACGCGGTCCCAGAGGGGGAAAAGAAGGACAGTGTACCAGGCGCAGCATGAGATACGCATTCCCAGAGGGGGAAAAGGACAGTGTGCCTCGCGCACCGTGAGACACGCAGTCCAAGACGGGGAAAAGGAGGAAAGTGTACCTGTCACAGCGTGAGACACACGGTCCCAGAGGGGGAAAAGAATTACAGTGAACCTGGCGCACCGGAAGACACGCGGTCCCAGTGGGGAAAAGGACAGTGAAACTGGCGCAGCGCGACACACGCGGTCCCAGAGGGCGAAAAGAAGGACAGTGCACCTGGCACAGCGTTGGACACATGGTCCCAGAGTGGGAAAAGAATTACAGTGAACCTGGCGCACAGTAAGACACGCGGTCCCTGTGGGGAAAAGAAGGACAGTGTAACTGGTGCACCGTGAGACTCGCGGTCCATGATGGGGAACAGAAGGACAGCGTACCTGTCGCAGCGAGACACGCAGTCTCAGAGGGGGAAAAGAAGGACAGTGAACCTGGCGCACTGTGAGACATGCGTTCCCAGAGGGGGAAAAGAAGGACAGTGTACTTTGTGCACGGTGAGACATGTGGGCCCAGAGGGAGAAAAGAAGGACAGTGCATCTGGCCCAGCGTGAGACACTTAGTCACAGAGGGGGAAAAGGAGAGTGTAACTGGTGCATCGTGTGACACGTGGTCCAAGAAGGGGAAAAGAAGGACAGTGAACCTGGCCCAGCGTGAGACACGCGGACCCAGCAGGGGAAAAAAAGGGCAGTGAACCTGGTGGAGTGTGAGGCACGCGGTCCCAGAGGGGGAAAAGGAGAGTGTAAGTTATGCACCGTGAGACACAGGGTCCCAGAGCGGGAAAATAAGGACAGTGCACCTGGCGCAGCGTGAGGCAGGCGATCCCAGAGGGGGAAAAGGACAGTGAACCTGGTGGAGCATGAGACACGCCGTCCCAGAGGGGGAAAAGAAGGACAGTGAATCTGGTTGAGTGTGAGACACGCGGTCCCAGAGGGGGAAAAGGACAGTGTACCTGGCGCAGCGTGAGACACGCGGTCCCAGACGGGGAAAAGGAGAGTGTAAGTTATGCACCGTGAGACACAGGGTCCGAGAGCGGGAAAATAAGGACAGTGCACCTGGCTCACCGTGAGACAGGCGGACCCAGCGGGGGAAAAGAAGGGCAGTGAACCTGGCGGACCGTGAGTCACGCAGTCCTAGAGGGGGAAAAGAAGGACAGTGTAACTGGTGCACCGTGAGATACGCGGTCCAAGACGGGGAAAAGATAGACATTGTACCAGGCGCAGCGTGAGACACGCGGTCCCAGAGGGGGAAAAGATGGACAGTGTAACAGGCGCAGTGAGAGGCACGCGTTCTCAGAGGGGGAAAAGAAGGACAGTGTAACAGGTGCAGCGTGTGACACGCGGTACCAGAGGGGGAAAATAAGGACAGTTTACCTGGTGCAGCATGAGATACGCATTCCCAGAGGGGGAAAAGGACAGTGTGCCTCGCGCAGCGTGAGACACGCGGTCCAAGACGGGGAAAAGAAGGACAGTGTACCAGGCGCAGCGTGAGACACGCGGTCCCAGAGGGGGAAAAGAATTACAGTGCACCTGGCACAGTGTTAGACACGTGGTCCCAGAGTGGGAAAAGAATTACAGTGAACCTGGCGCACCGTAAGACACGCGGTCCCAGTGGGGAAAAGAAGGACAGTGTAACTGGTGCACCGTGAGACACGCGGTCCATGACGGGGAAAAGAAGGACAGTGTACCTGTCGCAGTGTGAGACACGCAGTCCCAGAGGGAGAAAAGAAGGACAGTGTATCTGGCCCAGCGTGAGATACTCCGTTCCAGAGGGGAAAAGGGCAGTGTATCTGGCACACATGTGAGACACGCGGTCCAAGACAGGGAAAAGAAGGACAGTGTTCCTGTCGCAGCGTGAGACACGTGGACCCAGAGGGGGGAAAAGACGGACAGTGTACCTGGTGCAGCGTGAGACACGCGGTCCCAGAGGGGGAAAAGAAGGACAGTGAACCTGGTTGAGTGTGAGACACGCGGTCCCAGAGGGGGAAAAGGACAGTGTACCTGGTGCACCGTGAGACACAGGGTCCCAGAACGGGAAAGTAAGGACAGTGCACCTGGCGCAGCGTGAGGCAGGCGGACCCAGCGGGGGAAAAGAAGGGCAGTGAACCTGGCGGACCGTGAGTCACGCAGTCCCAGAGGGGGAAAAGGACAGTGTAACTGGTGCACCGTGAGATACGCGGTCCAAGACGGGGAAAAGAAGGACAATGTACCTGTCACAGCGTGAGACACGCGGTCCCAGAGGGGGAAAAGAAGGACAGTGTACCAGGCGCAGCGTGAGACACGCGGTCCCAGAGGGGGAAAAGATGGACAGTGTAACAGGTGCAGTGAGAGGCGCGTGATCTCAGAGGGGGAAAAGAAGGACAGTGTAACAGGTGCAGCGTGTGACACGCAGTCCCAGAGGGGGAAAATAAGGACAGTTTACCTGGTGCAGCATGAGATACGCATTCCCAGAGGGGGAAAAGGACAGTGTGCCTCGCGCACCGTGAGACACGCGGTCCAAGACGGGGAAAAGAAGGACAGTGTACCTGTCACAGCGTGAGACACGCGATCCCAGAGGGGGAAAAGAATTACAGTGCACCTGGCACAGTGTTAGACACGTGGTCCCAGAGTGGGAAAAGAATTACAGTGAACCTGGCGCACCGTAAGACACGCAGTCCCAGTGGGGAAAAGAAGGACAGTGTAACTGGTGCACCGTGAGACACGCGGTCCATGACGGGGAAAAGAAGGACAGCGTACCTGTCGCAGTGTGAGACACGCAGTCCCAGAGGGAGAAAAGAAGGACAGTATATCTGGCCCAGCGTGAGATACTCGGTTCCAGAGGGGAAAAGGGCAGTGTATCTGGCACACATGTGAGACACGCGGTCCAAGACAGGGAAAAGAAGGACAGTGTTCCTGTCGCAGCGTGAGACACGCGGTCCCAGAGGGGGGAAAAGACGGACAGTGTACCTGGTGCAGCGTGAGACACGCGGTCCCAGAGGGGGAAAAGAAGGACAGTGCACCTGGCTCACCGTGAGACAGGCGGACCCAGCGGGGGAAAAGAAGGACAGTGTACCTGGTGCAGCATGAGATACGCGGTCCAAGACGGGGAAAAAAAGGACAGTGCATATGTCGCAGCGTGAGACACGCGGTCCCAGAGGGGGAAAAGATGGACAGTGTAACATGCGCAGTGAGAGGCACGCGGTCTCAGAGGGGGAAAAGAAGGACAGTGTAACTGGTGCAGCGTGAGACACGCGGTCCCAGAGGGGGAAAAGAAGGACAGTGTAACTGGTGCAGCGTGAGATACACATTCCCAGAGGGGGAAAAGAAGGACAGTGTACCTCGCGCAGCGTGAGATACGCGGTTCCAGAGGGGAAAAGAAGGACAGTGTAACTGGCACACATGTGAGACACGCGGTCCAAGACGGGGAAAAAAAGGACAGTGCATATGTCGCAGCGTGAGACACGTGGTCTCAGAGGGGGAAAAGAAGGACAGTGTAACATGCGCAGTGAGAGGCACGCGGTCTCAGAGGGGGAAAAGAAGGACAGTGTAACAGGTGCAGCGTGTGACACGCGGTCCCAGAGGGGGAAAATAAGGACAGTTTACCTGGTGCAGCATGAGATACGCATTCCCAGAGGGGGAAAAGGACAGTGTGCCTCGCGCACCGTGAGACACGCGGTCCAAGACGGGGAAAAGAAGGACAGTGTACCTGTCACAGCGTGAGACACGCGGTCCCAGAGGGGGAAAAGAATTACAGTGCACCTGGCGCACTGTAAGACACGCGGTCCCAGTGGGGAAAAGAAGGACAGTGTAACTGGTGCACCGTGAGACACGCGGTCCATGACGGGGAAAAGAAGGACAGCGTACCTGTCGCAGTGTGAGACACGCAGTCCCAGAGGGAGAAAAGAAGGACAGTATATCTGGCCCAGCGTGAGATACTCGGTTCCAGAGGGGAAAAGGGCAGTGTATCTGGCACACATGTGAGACACGCGGTCCAAGACAGGGAAAAGAAGGACAGTGTTCCTGTCGCAGCGTGAGACACGCGGTCCCAGAGGGGGGAAAAGACGGACAGTGTACCTGGTGCAGCGTGAGACACGCGGTCCCAGAGGGGGAAAAGAAGGACAGTGCACCTGGCTCACCGTGAGACAGGCGGACCCAGCGGGGGAAAAGAAGGACAGTGTACCTGGTGCAGCATGAGATACGCGGTCCAAGACGGGGAAAAAAAGGACAGTGCATATGTCGCAGCGTGAGACACGCGGTCCCAGAGGGGGAAAAGATGGACAGTGTAACATGCGCAGTGAGAGGCACGCGGTCTCAGAGGGGGAAAAGAAGGACAGTGTAACTGGTGCAGCGTGAGACACGCGGTCCCAGAGGGGGAAAAGAAGGACAGTGTAACTGGTGCAGCGTGAGATACACATTCCCAGAGGGGGAAAAGAAGGACAGTGTACCTCGCGCAGCGTGAGATACGCGGTTCCAGAGGGGAAAAGAAGGACAGTGTAACTGGCACACATGTGAGACACGCGGTCCAAGACGGGGAAAAAAAGGACAGTGCATATGTCGCAGCGTGAGACACGTGGTCTCAGAGGGGGAAAAGAAGGACAGTGTAACATGCGCAGTGAGAGGCACGCGGTCTCAGAGGGGGAAAAGAAGGACAGTGTAACAGGTGCAGCGTGTGACACGCGGTCCCAGAGGGGGAAAATAAGGACAGTTTACCTGGTGCAGCATGAGATACGCATTCCCAGAGGGGGAAAAGGACAGTGTGCCTCGCGCACCGTGAGACACGCGGTCCAAGACGGGGAAAAGAAGGACAGTGTACCTGTCACAGCGTGAGACACGCGGTCCCAGAGGGGGAAAAGAATTACAGTGCACCTGGCGCACCGTAAGACACGCGGTCCCAGTGGGGAAAAGAAGGACAGTGTAACTGGTGCACCGTGAGACACGCGGTCCATGACGGGGAAAAGAAGGACAGTGTACCTGTCGCAGTGTGAGACACGCAGTCCCAGAGGGAGAAAAGAAGGACAGTGTATCTGGCCCAGCGTGAGCTATGCGGTTCCAGAGGGGAAAAGGGCAGTGTATCTGGCACACATGTGAGACACGCGGTCCAAGACAGGGAAAAGAAGGACAGTGTTCCTGTCGCAGCGTGAGACACGCGGTCCCAGAGGGGGGAAAAGACGGACAGTATACCTGGTGCAGCGTGAGACACGCGGTCCCAGAGGGGGAAAAGGAGGACAGTGAACCTGGTTGAGTGTGAGACACGCGGTCCCAGAGGGGGAAAAGGACAGTGTACCTGGCGCAGCGTGAGACACGCGGTCCCAGACGGGGAAAAGGAGAGTGTAAGTTATGCACCGTGAGACACAGGGTCCCAGAGCGGGAAAATAAGGAAAGTGCACCTGGCGCAGCGTGAGGCAGGCGATCCCAGAGGGGGAAAAGGACAGTGAACCTGGTGGAGCATGAGACACGCCGTCCCAGAGGGGGAAAAGTACAGTGAAATGGGTGGAGTGTGAGACACGCGGTCCCAGAGGGGGAAAAGATGGACAGTGTAACAGGCGCAGTGAGAGGCACGCGATCTCAGAGGGGGAAAAGAAGGACAGTGTAACAGGTGCAGCGTGTGACACGCTGTCCCAGAGGGGGAAAATAAGGACAGTTTACCTGGTGCAGCATGAGATACGCATTCCCAGAGGGGGAAAAGGACAGTGTGCCTCGCGCACCGTGAGACACGCGGTCCAAGACGGGGAAAAGAAGGACAGTGTACCTGTCACAGCGTGAGACACGCGATCCCAGAGGGGGAAAAGAATTACAGTGCACCTGGCACAGTGTTAGACACGTGGTCCCAGAGTGGGAAAAGAATTACAGTGAACCTGGCGCACCGTAAGACACGCGGTCCCAGTGGGGAAAAGAAGGACAGTGTAACTGGTGCACCGTGAGACACGCGGTCCATGACGGGGAAAAGAAGGACAGCGTACCTGTCGCAGTGTGAGACACGCAGTCCCAGAGGGAGAAAAGAAGGACAGTATATCTGGCCCAGCGTGAGATACTCGGTTCCAGAGGGGAAAAGGGCAGTGTATCTGGCACACATGTGAGACACGCGGTCCAAGACAGGGAAAAGAAGGACAGTGTTCCTGTCGCAGCGTGAGACACGCGGTCCCAGAGGGGGGAAAAGACGGACAGTGTACCTGGTGCAGCGTGAGACACGCGGTCCCAGAGGGGGAAAAGAAGGACAGTGCACCTGGCTCACCGTGAGACAGGCGGACCCAGCGGGGGAAAAGAAGGACAGTGTACCTGGTGCAGCATGAGATACGCGGTCCAAGACGGGGAAAAAAAGGACAGTGCATATGTCGCAGCGTGAGACACGCGGTCCCAGAGGGGGAAAAGATGGACAGTGTAACATGCGCAGTGAGAGGCACGCGGTCTCAGAGGGGGAAAAGAAGGACAGTGTAACTGGTGCAGCGTGAGACACGCGGTCCCAGAGGGGGAAAAGAAGGACAGTGTAACTGGTGCAGCGTGAGATACACATTCCCAGAGGGGGAAAAGAAGGACAGTGTACCTCGCGCAGCGTGAGATACGCGGTTCCAGAGGGGAAAAGAAGGACAGTGTAACTGGCACACATGTGAGACACGCGGTCCAAGACGGGGAAAAAAAGGACAGTGCATATGTCGCAGCGTGAGACACGTGGTCTCAGAGGGGGAAAAGAAGGACAGTGTAACATGCGCAGTGAGAGGCACGCGGTCTCAGAGGGGGAAAAGAAGGACAGTGTAACAGGTGCAGCGTGTGACACGCGGTCCCAGAGGGGGAAAATAAGGACAGTTTACCTGGTGCAGCATGAGATACGCATTCCCAGAGGGGGAAAAGGACAGTGTGCCTCGCGCACCGTGAGACACGCGGTCCAAGACGGGGAAAAGAAGGACAGTGTACCTGTCACAGCGTGAGACACGCGGTCCCAGAGGGGGAAAAGAATTACAGTGCACCTGGCGCACTGTAAGACACGCGGTCCCAGTGGGGAAAAGAAGGACAGTGTAACTGGTGCACCGTGAGACACGCGGTCCATGACGGGGAAAAGAAGGACAGCGTACCTGTCGCAGTGTGAGACACGCAGTCCCAGAGGGAGAAAAGAAGGACAGTATATCTGGCCCAGCGTGAGATACTCGGTTCCAGAGGGGAAAAGGGCAGTGTATCTGGCACACATGTGAGACACGCGGTCCAAGACAGGGAAAAGAAGGACAGTGTTCCTGTCGCAGCGTGAGACACGCGGTCCCAGAGGGGGGAAAAGACGGACAGTGTACCTGGTGCAGCGTGAGACACGCGGTCCCAGAGGGGGAAAAGAAGGACAGTGCACCTGGCTCACCGTGAGACAGGCGGACCCAGCGGGGGAAAAGAAGGACAGTGTACCTGGTGCAGCATGAGATACGCGGTCCAAGACGGGGAAAAAAAGGACAGTGCATATGTCGCAGCGTGAGACACGCGGTCCCAGAGGGGGAAAAGATGGACAGTGTAACATGCGCAGTGAGAGGCACGCGGTCTCAGAGGGGGAAAAGAAGGACAGTGTAACTGGTGCAGCGTGAGACACGCGGTCCCAGAGGGGGAAAAGAAGGACAGTGTAACTGGTGCAGCGTGAGATACACATTCCCAGAGGGGGAAAAGAAGGACAGTGTACCTCGCGCAGCGTGAGATACGCGGTTCCAGAGGGGAAAAGAAGGACAGTGTAACTGGCACACATGTGAGACACGCGGTCCAAGACGGGGAAAAAAAGGACAGTGCATATGTCGCAGCGTGAGACACGTGGTCTCAGAGGGGGAAAAGAAGGACAGTGTAACATGCGCAGTGAGAGGCACGCGGTCTCAGAGGGGGAAAAGAAGGACAGTGTAACAGGTGCAGCGTGTGACACGCGGTCCCAGAGGGGGAAAATAAGGACAGTTTACCTGGTGCAGCATGAGATACGCATTCCCAGAGGGGGAAAAGGACAGTGTGCCTCGCGCACCGTGAGACACGCGGTCCAAGACGGGGAAAAGAAGGACAGTGTACCTGTCACAGCGTGAGACACGCGGTCCCAGAGGGGGAAAAGAATTACAGTGCACCTGGCGCACCGTAAGACACGCGGTCCCAGTGGGGAAAAGAAGGACAGTGTAACTGGTGCACCGTGAGACACGCGGTCCATGACGGGGAAAAGAAGGACAGTGTACCTGTCGCAGTGTGAGACACGCAGTCCCAGAGGGAGAAAAGAAGGACAGTGTATCTGGCCCAGCGTGAGCTATGCGGTTCCAGAGGGGAAAAGGGCAGTGTATCTGGCACACATGTGAGACACGCGGTCCAAGACAGGGAAAAGAAGGACAGTGTTCCTGTCGCAGCGTGAGACACGCGGTCCCAGAGGGGGGAAAAGACGGACAGTATACCTGGTGCAGCGTGAGACACGCGGTCCCAGAGGGGGAAAAGGAGGACAGTGAACCTGGTTGAGTGTGAGACACGCGGTCCCAGAGGGGGAAAAGGACAGTGTACCTGGCGCAGCGTGAGACACGCGGTCCCAGACGGGGAAAAGGAGAGTGTAAGTTATGCACCGTGAGACACAGGGTCCCAGAGCGGGAAAATAAGGAAAGTGCACCTGGCGCAGCGTGAGGCAGGCGATCCCAGAGGGGGAAAAGGACAGTGAACCTGGTGGAGCATGAGACACGCCGTCCCAGAGGGGGAAAAGTACAGTGAAATGGGTGGAGTGTGAGACACGCGGTCCCAGAGGGGGAAAAGATGGACAGTGTAACAGGCGCAGTGAGAGGCACGCGATCTCAGAGGGGGAAAAGAAGGACAGTGTAACAGGTGCAGCGTGTGACACGCTGTCCCAGAGGGGGAAAATAAGGACAGTTTACCTGGTGCAGCATGAGATACGCATTCCCAGAGGGGGAAAAGGACAGTGTGCCTCGCGCACCGTGAGACACGCGGTCCAAGACGGGGAAAAGAAGGACAGTGTACCTGTCACAGCGTGAGACACGCGATCCCAGAGGGGGAAAAGAATTACAGTGCACCTGGCACAGTGTTAGACACGTGGTCCCAGAGTGGGAAAAGAATTACAGTGAACCTGGCGCACCGTAAGACACGCGGTCCCAGTGGGGAAAAGAAGGACAGTGTAACTGGTGCACCGTGAGACACGCGGTCCATGACGGGGAAAAGAAGGACAGCGTACCTGTCGCAGTGTGAGACACGCGGTCCCAGAGGGGGAAAAGATGGACAGTGTAACAGGCGCAGTGAGAGGCACGCGGTCTCAGAGGGGGAAAAGAAGGACAGTGTAACAGGTGCAGCGTGTGACACGCGGTCCCAGAGGGGGAAAATAAGGACAGTTTACCTGGTGCAGCATGAGATACGCATTCCCAGAGGGGGAAAAGGACAGTGTGCCTCGCGCACCGTGAGACACGCGGTCCAAGACGGGGAAAAGAAGGACAGTGTACCTGTCACAGCGTGAGACACGCGATCCCAGAGGGGGAAAAGAATTACAGTGCACCTGGCACAGTGTTAGACACGTGGTCCCAGAGTGGGAAAAGAATTACAGTGAACCTGGCGCACCGTAAGACACGCGGTCCCAGTGGGGAAAAGAAGGACAGTGTAACTGGTGCACCGTGAGACACGCGGTCCATGACGGGGAAAAGAAGGACAGCGTACCTGTCGCAGTGTGAGACACGCAGTCCCAGAGGGAGAAAAGAAGGACAGTATATCTGGCCCAGCGTGAGATACTCGGTTCCAGAGGGGAAAAGGGCAGTGTATCTGGCACACATGTGAGACACGCGGTCCAAGACAGGGAAAAGAAGGACAGTGTTCCTGTCGCAGCGTGAGACACGCGGTCCCAGAGGGGGGAAAAGACGGACAGTGTACCTGGTGCAGCGTGAGACACGCGGTCCCAGAGGGGGAAAAGAAGGACAGTGCACCTGGCTCACCGTGAGACAGGCGGACCCAGCGGGGGAAAAGAAGGACAGTGTACCTGGTGCAGCATGAGATACGCGGTCCAAGACGGGGAAAAAAAGGACAGTGCATATGTCGCAGCGTGAGACACGCGGTCCCAGAGGGGGAAAAGATGGACAGTGTAACATGCGCAGTGAGAGGCACGCGGTCTCAGAGGGGGAAAAGAAGGACAGTGTAACTGGTGCAGCGTGAGACACGCGGTCCCAGAGGGGGAAAAGAAGGACAGTGTAACTGGTGCAGCGTGAGATACACATTCCCAGAGGGGGAAAAGAAGGACAGTGTACCTCGCGCAGCGTGAGATACGCGGTTCCAGAGGGGAAAAGAAGGACAGTGTAACTGGCACACATGTGAGACACGCGGTCCAAGACGGGGAAAAAAAGGACAGTGCATATGTCGCAGCGTGAGACACGTGGTCTCAGAGGGGGAAAAGAAGGACAGTGTAACATGCGCAGTGAGAGGCACGCGGTCTCAGAGGGGGAAAAGAAGGACAGTGTAACAGGTGCAGCGTGTGACACGCGGTCCCAGAGGGGGAAAATAAGGACAGTTTACCTGGTGCAGCATGAGATACGCATTCCCAGAGGGGGAAAAGGACAGTGTGCCTCGCGCACCGTGAGACACGCGGTCCAAGACGGGGAAAAGAAGGACAGTGTACCTGTCACAGCGTGAGACACGCGGTCCCAGAGGGGGAAAAGAATTACAGTGCACCTGGCGCACTGTAAGACACGCGGTCCCAGTGGGGAAAAGAAGGACAGTGTAACTGGTGCACCGTGAGACACGCGGTCCATGACGGGGAAAAGAAGGACAGTGTACCTGTCGCAGTGTGAGACACGCAGTCCCAGAGGGAGAAAAGAAGGACAGTGTATCTGGCCCAGCGTGAGCTATGCGGTTCCAGAGGGGAAAAGGGCAGTGTATCTGGCACACATGTGAGACACGCGGTCCAAGACAGGGAAAAGAAGGACAGTGTTCCTGTCGCAGCGTGAGACACGCGGTCCCAGAGGGGGGAAAAGACGGACAGTATACCTGGTGCAGCGTGAGACACGCGGTCCCAGAGGGGGAAAAGGAGGACAGTGAACCTGGTTGAGTGTGAGACACGCGGTCCCAGAGGGGGAAAAGGACAGTGTACCTGGCGCAGCGTGAGACACGCGGTCCCAGACGGGGAAAAGGAGAGTGTAAGTTATGCACCGTGAGACACAGGGTCCCAGAGCGGGAAAATAAGGAAAGTGCACCTGGCGCAGCGTGAGGCAGGCGATCCCAGAGGGGGAAAAGGACAGTGAACCTGGTGGAGCATGAGACACGCCGTCCCAGAGGGGGAAAAGTACAGTGAAATGGGTGGAGTGTGAGACACGCGGTCCCAGAGGGGGAAAAGATGGACAGTGTAACAGGCGCAGTGAGAGGCACGCGATCTCAGAGGGGGAAAAGAAGGACAGTGTAACAGGTGCAGCGTGTGACACGCGGTCCCAGAGGGGGAAAATAAGGACAGTTTACCTGGTGCAGCATGAGATACGCATTCCCAGAGGGGGAAAAGGACAGTGTGCCTCGCGCACCGTGAGACACGCGGTCCAAGACGGGGAAAAGAAGGACAGTGTACCTGTCACAGCGTGAGACACGCGATCCCAGAGGGGGAAAAGAATTACAGTGCACCTGGCACAGTGTTAGACACGTGGTCCCAGAGTGGGAAAAGAATTACAGTGAACCTGGCGCACCGTAAGACACGCGGTCCCAGTGGGGAAAAGAAGGACAGTGTAACTGGTGCACCGTGAGACACGCGGTCCATGACGGGGAAAAGAAGGACAGCGTACCTGTCGCAGTGTGAGACACGCGGTCCCAGAGGGGGAAAAGATGGACAGTGTAACAGGCGCAGTGAGAGGCACGCGGTCTCAGAGGGGGAAAAGAAGGACAGTGTAACAGGTGCAGCGTGTGACACGCGGTCCCAGAGGGGGAAAATAAGGACAGTTTACCTGGTGCAGCATGAGATACGCATTCCCAGAGGGGGAAAAGGACAGTGCGCCTCGCGCACCGTGAGACACGCGGTCCAAGACGGGGAAAAGAAGGACAGTGTACCTGTCACAGCGTGAGACACGCGATCCCAGAGGGGGAAAAGAATTACAGTGCACCTGGCACAGTGTTAGACACGTGGTCCCAGAGTGGGAAAAGAATTACAGTGAACCTGGCGCACCGTAAGACACGCGGTCCCAGTGGGGAAAAGAAGGACAGTGTAACTGGTGCACCGTGAGACACGCGGTCCATGACGGGGAAAAGAAGGACAGCGTACCTGTCGCAGTGTGAGACACGCAGTCCCAGAGGGAGAAAAGAAGGACAGTATATCTGGCCCAGCGTGAGATACTCGGTTCCAGAGGGGAAAAGGGCAGTGTATCTGGCACACATGTGAGACACGCGGTCCAAGACAGGGAAAAGAAGGACAGTGTTCCTGTCGCAGCGTGAGACACGCGGTCCCAGAGGGGGGAAAAGACGGACAGTGTACCTGGTGCAGCGTGAGACACGCGGTCCCAGAGGGGGAAAAGAAGGACAGTGCACCTGGCTCACCGTGAGACAGGCGGACCCAGCGGGGGAAAAGAAGGACAGTGTACCTGGTGCAGCATGAGATACGCATTCCCAGAGGGGGAAAAGGACAGTGTGCCTCGCGCACCATGAGATACGCGGTTCCAGAGGGGAAAAGAAGGACAATGTAACTGGCACACATGTGAGACACGCGGTCCAAGTAGGGGAAAAGAAGGACAGTGTACCTGTCGCAACGTGAGACACGCGGTCCCAGAGGGGGAAAAGAAGGACAGTGTAACTGGTGCAGCGTGAGATACGCGGTTCCAGAGGGGAAAAGAAGGACAGTGTAACTGGTGCAGCGTGAGACACGCGGTCCCAGAGGGGGAAAAGAAGGACAGTGTAACTGGTGCAGCGTGAGATACACATTCCCAGAGGGGGAAAAGAAGGACAGTGTACCTCGCGCAGCGTGAGATACGCGGTTCCAGAGGGGAAAAGAAGGACAGTGTAACTGGCACACATGTGATACACGCGGTCCAAGACGGGGAAAAAAAGGACAGTGCATATGTCGCAGCGTGAGACACGTGGTCTCAGAGGGGGAAAAGAAGGACAGTGTACCAGGCGCAGCGTGAGACACGCGGTCCCAGAGGGGGAAAAGATGGACAGTGTAACATGCGCAGTGAGAGGCACGCGGTCTCAGAGGGGGAAAAGAAGGACAGTGTAACAGGTGCAGCGTGTGACACGCGGTCCCAGAGGGGGAAAATAAGGACAGTTTACCTGGTGCAGCATGAGATACGCATTCCCAGAGGGGGAAAAGGACAGTGTGCCTCGCGCACCGTGAGACACGCGGTCCAAGACGGGGAAAAGAAGGACAGTGTACCTGTCACAGCGTGAGACACGCGGTCCCAGAGGGGGAAAAGAATTACAGTGCACCTGGCGCACCGTAAGACACGCGGTCCCAGTGGGGAAAAGAAGGACAGTGTAACTGGTGCACCGTGAGACACGCGGTCCATGACGGGGAAAAGAAGGACAGTGTACCTGTCGCAGTGTGAGACACGCAGTCCCAGAGGGAGAAAAGAAGGACAGTGTATCTGGCCCAGCGTGAGATATGCGGTTCCAGAGGGGAAAAGGGCAGTGTATCTGGCACACATGCGAGACACGCGGTCCAAGACAGGGAAAAGAAGGACAGTGTTCCTGTCGCAGCGTGAGACACGCGGTCCCAGAGGGGGGAAAAGACGGACAGTGTACCTGGTGCAGCGTGAGACACGCGGTCCCAGAGGGGGAAAAGGAGGACAGTGAACCTGGTTGAGTGTGAGACACGCGGTCCCAGAGGGGGAAAAGGACAGTGTACCTGGCGCAGCGTGAGACACGCGGTCCCAGACGGGGAAGAGGAGAGTGTAAGTTATGCACCGTGAGACACAGGGTCCCAGAGCGGGAAAATAAGGAAAGTGCACCTGGCGCAGCGTGAGGCAGGCGATCCCAGAGGGGGAAAAGGACAGTGAACCTGGTGGAGCATGAGACACGCCGTCCCAGAGGGGGAAAAGTACAGTGAAATGGGTGGAGCGTGAGACACGCGGTCCCAGAGGGGGAAAAGATGGACAGTGTAACAGGCGCAGTGAGAGGCACCCGATCTCAGAGGGGGAAAAGAAGGACAGTGTAACAGGTGCAGCGTGTGACACGCGGTCCCAGAGGGGGAAAATAAGGACAGTTTACCTGGTGCAGCATGAGATACGCATTCCCAGAGGGGGAAAAGGACAGTGTGCCTCGCGCACCGTGAGACACGCGGTCCAAGACGGGGAAAAGAAGGACAGTGTACCTGTCACAGCGTGAGACACGCGATCCCAGAGGGGGAAAAGAATTACAGTGCACCTGGCACAGTGTTAGACACGTGGTCCCAGAGTGGGAAAAGAATTACAGTGAACCTGGCGCACCGTAAGACACGCGGTCCCAGTGGGGAAAAGAAGGACAGTGTAACTGGTGCACCGTGAGACACGCGGTCCATGACGGGGAAAAGAAGGACAGCGTACCTGTCGCAGTGTGAGACACGCAGTCCCAGAGGGAGAAAAGAAGGACAGTATATCTGGCCCAGCGTGAGATACTCGGTTCCAGAGGGGAAAAGGGCAGTGTATCTGGCACACATGTGAGACACGCGGTCCAAGACAGGGAAAAGAAGGACAGTGTTCCTGTCGCAGCGTGAGACACGCGGTCCCAGAGGGGGGAAAAGACGGACAGTGTACCTGGTGCAGCGAGAGACACGCGGTCCCAGAGGGGGAAAAGAAGGACAGTGCACCTGGCTCACCGTGAGACAGGCGGACCCAGCGGGGGAAAAGAAGGACAGTGTACCTGGTGCAGCATGAGATACGCATTCCCAGAGGGGGAAAAGGACAGTGTGCCTCGCGCACCGTGAGATACGCGGTTCCAGAGGGGAAAAGAAGGACAATGTAACTGGCACACATGTGAGACACGCGGTCCAAGACGGGGAAAAGAAGGACAGTGTAACTGGTGCAGCGTGAGACACGCGGTCCCAGAGGGGGAAAAGAAGGACAGTGTAACTGGTGCAGCGTGAGACACGCGGTCCCAGAGGGGGAAAAGAAGGACAGTGTAACTGGTGCAGCGTGAGATACACATTCCCAGAGGGGGAAAAGAAGGACAGTGTACCTCGCGCAGCGTGAGATACGCGGTTCCAGTGGGGAAAAGAAGGACAGTGTAACTGGCACACATGTGAGACACGCGGTCCAAGACGGGGAAAAAAAGGACAGTGCATATGTCGCAGCGTGAGACACGTGGTCTCAGAGGGGGAAAAGAAGGACAGTGTACCAGGCGCAGCGTGAGACACGCGGTCCCAGAGGGGGAAAAGATGGACAGTGTAACATGCGCAGTGAGAGGCACGCGGTCTCAGAGGGGGAAAAGAAGGACAGTGTAACAGGTGCAGCGTGAGATACGCGGTCCCAGAGGGGGAAAATAAGGACAGTTTACCTGGTGCAGCATGAGATACGCATTCCCAGAGGGGGAAAAGGACAGTGTGCCTCGCGCACCGTGAGACACGCGGTCCAAGACGGGGAAAAGAAGGACAGTGTACCTGTCACAGCGTGAGACACGCGGTCCCAGAGGGGGAAAAGAATTACAGTGCACCTGGCGCACCGTAAGACACGCGGTCCCAGTGGGGAAAAGAAGGACAGTGCAACTGGTGCACCGTGAGACACGCGGTCCATGACGGGGAAAAGAAGGACAGTGCACCTGGCTCACCGTGAGACAGGCGGACCCAGCGGGGGAAAAGGACAGTGTGCCTCGCGCACCATG
Source organism: Heptranchias perlo (assembly GCF_035084215.1). Classification (NCBI taxonomy): domain Eukaryota; kingdom Metazoa; phylum Chordata; class Chondrichthyes; order Hexanchiformes; family Hexanchidae; genus Heptranchias; species Heptranchias perlo. The sequence continues at coordinate 125,330 of NW_027139367.1, forward strand.
AGATACGCGGTTCCAGAGGGGAAAAGAAGGACAATGTAACTGGCACACATGTGAGACACGCGGTCCAAGACGGGGGAAAGAAGGACAGTGTACCTGTCGCAACGTGAGACACGCGGTCCCAGAGGGGGAAAAGAAGGACAGTGTAACTGGTGCAGCGTGAGATACGCGGTTCCAGAGGGGAAAAGAAGGACAGTGTAACTGGTGCAGCGTGAGACACGCGGTCCCAGAGGGGGAAAAGAAGGACAGTGTAACTGGTGCAGCGTGAGATACACATTCCCAGAGGGGGAAAAGAAGGACAGTGTACCTCGCGCAGCGTGAGATACGCGGTTCCAGAGGGGAAAAGAAGGACAGTGTAACTGGTGCAGCGTGAGATACACATTCCCAGAGGGGGAAAAGAAGGACAGTGTACCTCGCGCAGCGTGAGACTCGCGGTCCCAGAGGGGGAAAAGAAGGACAGTGTAACTGGTGCAGCGTGAGATACACATTCCCAGAGGGGGAAAAGAAGGACAGTGTACCTCGCGCAGCGTGAGATACGCGGTTCCAGAGGGGAAAAGAAGGACAGTGTAACTGGCACACATGTGAGACACGCGGTCCAAGACGGGGAAAAAAAGGACAGTGCATATGTCGCAGCGTGAGACACGTGGTCTCAGAGGGGGAAAAGAAGGACAGTGTACCAGGCGCAGCGTGAGACACGCGGTCCCAGAGGGGGAAAAGATGGACAGTGTAACATGCGCAGTGAGAGGCACGCGGTCTCAGAGGGGGAAAAGAAGGACAGTGTAACAGGTGCAGCGTGTGACACGCGGTCCCAGAGGGGGAAAAGAATTACAGTGCACCTGGCGCACCGTAAGACACGCGGTCCCAGTGGGGAAAAGAAGGACAGTGTAACTGGTGCACCGTGAGACACGCGGTCCATGACGGGGAAAAGAAGGACAGTGTAACTGGTGCAGCGTGAGATACACATTCCCAGAGGGGGAAAAGAAGGACAGTGTACCTCGCGCAGCGTGAGATACGCGGTTCCAGAGGGGAAAAGAAGGACAGTGTAACTGGCACACATGTGATACACGCGGTCCAAGACGGGGAAAAAAAGGACAGTGCATATGTCGCAGCGTGAGACACGTGGTCTCAGAGGGGGAAAAGAAGGACAGTGTAACAGGCGCAGCGTGAGACACGCGGTCCCAGAGGGGGAAAAGATGGACAGTGTAACATGCGCAGTGAGAGGCATGCGGTCTCAGAGGGGGAAAAGAAGGACAGTGTAACAGGTGCAGCGTGTGACACGCGGTCCCAGAGGGGGAAAATAAGGACAGTTTACCTGGTGCAGCATGAGATACGCATTCCCAGAGGGGGAAAAGGACAGTGTGCCTCGCGCACCGTGAGACACGCGGTCCAAGACGGGGAAAAGAAGGACAGTGTACCTGTCACAGCGTGAGACACGCGGTCCCAGAGGGGGAAAAGAATTACAGTGCACCTGGCGCACCGTAAGACACGCGGTCCCAGTGGGGAAAAGAAGGACAGTGTAACTGGTGCACCGTGAGACACGCGGTCCATGACGGGGAAAAGAAGGACAGTGTACCTGTCGCAGTGTGAGACACGCAGTCCCAGAGGGAGAAAAGAAGGACAGTGTATCTGGCCCAGCGTGAGATATGCGGTTCCAGAGGGGAAAAGGGCAGTGTATCTGGCACACATGTGAGACACGCGGTCCAAGACAGGGAAAAGAAGGACAGTGTTCCTGTCGCAGCGTGAGACACGCGGTCCCAGAGGGGGGAAAAGACGGACAGTGTACCTGGTGCAGCGTGAGACACGCGGTCCCAGAGGGGGAAAAGGAGGACAGTGAACCTGGTTGAGTGTGAGACACGCGGTCCCAGAGGGGGAAAAGGACAGTGTACCTGGCGCAGCGTGAGACACGCGGTCCCAGACGGGGAAAAGGAGAGTGTAAGTTATGCACCGTGAGACACAGGGTCCCAGAGCGGGAAAATAAGGAAAGTGCACCTGGCGCAGCGTGAGGCAGGCGATCCCTGAGGGGGAAAAGGACAGTGAACCTGGTGGAGCATGAGACACGCGGTCCCAGAGGGGGAAAAGATGGACAGTGTAACAGGCGCAGTGAGAGGCACGCGATCTCAGAGGGGGAAAAGAAGGACAGTGTAACAGGTGCAGCGTGTGACACGCGGTCCCAGAGGGGGAAAATAAGGACAGTTTACCTGGTGCAGCATGAGATACGCATTCCCAGAGGGGGAAAAGGACAGTGAAATGGGTGGAGTGTGAGACACGCGGTCCCAGAGGGGGAAAAGATGGACAGTGTAACAGGCGCAGTGAGAGGCACGCGATCTCAGAGGGGGAAAAGAAGGACAGTGCAACAGGTGCAGCCTGTGACACGCGGTCCCAGAGGGGGAAAATAAGGACAGTTTACCTGGTGCAGCATGAGATACGCATTCCCAGAGGGGGAAAAGGACAGTGTGCCTCGCGCACCGTGAGACACGCGGTCCAAGACGGGGAAAAGAAGGACAGTGTACCTGTCACAGCGTGAGACACGCGATCCCAGAGGGGGAAAAGAATTACAGTGCACCTGGCACAGTGTTAGACACGTGGTCCCAGAGTGGGAAAAGAATTACAGTGAACCTGGGGCACCGTAAGACACACGGTCCCAGTGGGGAAAAGAAGGACAGTGTAACTGGTGCACCGTGAGACACGCGGTCCATGACGGGGAAAAGAAGGACAGCGTACCTGTCGCAGTGTGAGACACGCGGTCCCAGAGGGGGAAAAGATGGACAGTGTAACAGGCGCAGTGAGAGGCACGCGGTCTCAGAGGGGGAAAAGAAGGACAGTGTAACAGGTGCAGCGTGTGACACGCGGTCCCAGAGGGGGAAAATAAGGACAGTTTACCTGGTGCAGCATGAGATACGCATTCCCAGAGGGGGAAAAGGACAGTGTGCCTCGCGCAGCGTGAGACACGCGGTCCAAGACGGGGAAAAGAAGGACAGTGTACCTGTCACAGCGTGAGACACGCGATCCCAGAGGGGGAAAAGAATTACAGTGCATCTGGCACAGTGTTAGACACGTGGTCCCAGAGTGGGAAAAGAATTACAGTGAACCTGGCGCACCGTAAGACACGCGGTCCCAGTGGGGAAAAGAAGGACAGTGTAACTGGTGCACCGTGAGACACGCGGTCCATGACGGGGAAAAGAAGGACAGCGTACCTGTCGCAGTGTGAGACACGCGGTCCCAGAGGGGGAAAAGATGGACAGTGTAACAGGCGCAGTGAGAGGCACGCGGTCTCAGAGGGGGAAAAGAAGGACAGTGTAACAGGTGCAGCGTGTGACACGCGGTCCCAGAGGGGGAAAATAAGGACAGTTTACCTGGTGCAGCATGAGATACGCATTCCCAGAGGGGGAAAAGGACAGTGTGCCTCGCGCAGCGTGAGACACGCGGTCCAAGACGGGGAAAAGAAGGACAGTGTACCTGTCACAGCGTGAGACACGCGATCCCAGAGGGGGAAAAGAATTACAGTGCATCTGGCACAGTGTTAGACACGTGGTCCCAGAGTGGGAAAAGAATTACAGTGAACCTGGCGCACCGTAAGACACGCGGTCCCAGTGGGGAAAAGAAGGACAGTGTAACTGGTGCACCGTGAGACACGCGGTCCATGACGGGGAAAAGAAGGACAGCGTACCTGTCGCAGTGTGAGACACGCAGTCCCAGAGGGAGAAAAGAAGGACAGTATATCTGGCCCAGCGTGAGATACTCGGTTCCAGAGGGGAAAAGGGCAGTGTATCTGGCACACATGTGAGACACGCGGTCCAAGACAGGGAAAAGAAGGACAGTGTTCCTGTCGCAGCGTGAGACACGCGGTCCCAGAGGGGGGAAAAGACGGACAGTGTACCTGGTGCAGCGTGAGACACGCGGTCCCAGAGGGGGAAAAGAAGGACAGTGCACCTGGCTCACCGTGAGACAGGCGGACCCAGCGGGGGAAAAGAAGGACAGTGTACCTGGTGCAGCATGAGATACGCATTCCCAGAGGGGGAAAAGGACAGTGTGCCTCGCGCACCATGAGATACGCGGTTCCAGAGGGGAAAAGAAGGACAATGTAACTGGCACACATGTGAGACACGCGGTCCAAGTAGGGGAAAAGAAGGACAGTGTACCTGTCGCAACGTGAGACACGCGGTCCCAGAGGGGGAAAAGAAGGACAGTGTAACTGGTGCAGCGTGAGACACGCGGTCCCAGAGGGGGAAAAGAAGGACAGTGTAACTGGTGCAGCGTGAGATACACATTCCCAGAGGGGGAAAAGAAGGACAGTGTACCTCGCGCAGCGTGAGATACGCGGTTCCAGAGGGGAAAAGAAGGACAGTGTAACTGGCACACATGTGATACACGCGGTCCAAGACGGGGAAAAAAAGGACAGTGCATATGTCGCAGCGTGAGACACGTGGTCTCAGAGGGGGAAAAGAAGGACAGTGTACCAGGCGCAGCGTGAGACACGCGGTCCCAGAGGGGGAAAAGATGGACAGTGTAACATGCGCAGTGAGAGGCACGCGGTCTCAGAGGGGGAAAAGAAGGACAGTGTAACAGGTGCAGCGTGTGACACGCGGTCCCAGAGGGGGAAAATAAGGACAGTTTACCTGGTGCAGCATGAGATACGCATTCCCAGAGGGGGAAAAGGACAGTGTGCCTCGCGCACCGTGAGACACGCGGTCCAAGACGGGGAAAAGAAGGACAGTGTACCTGTCACAGCGTGAGACACGCGGTCCCAGAGGGGGAAAAGAATTACAGTGCACCTGGCGCACCGTAAGACACGCGGTCCCAGTGGGGAAAAGAAGGACAGTGTAACTGGTGCACCGTGAGACACGCGGTCCATGACGGGGAAAAGAAGGACAGTGTACCTGTCGCAGTGTGAGACACGCAGTCCCAGAGGGAGAAAAGAAGGACAGTGTATCTGGCCCAGCGTGAGATATGCGGTTCCAGAGGGGAAAAGGGCAGTGTATCTGGCACACATGCGAGACACGCGGTCCAAGACAGGGAAAAGAAGGACAGTGTTCCTGTCGCAGCGTGAGACACGCGGTCCCAGAGGGGGGAAAAGACGGACAGTGTACCTGGTGCAGCGTGAGACACGCGGTCCCAGAGGGGGAAAAGGAGGACAGTGAACCTGGTTGAGTGTGAGACACGCGGTCCCAGAGGGGGAAAAGGACAGTGTACCTGGCGCAGCGTGAGACACGCGGTCCCAGACGGGGAAGAGGAGAGTGTAAGTTATGCACCGTGAGACACAGGGTCCCAGAGCGGGAAAATAAGGAAAGTGCACCTGGCGCAGCGTGAGGCAGGCGATCCCAGAGGGGGAAAAGGACAGTGAACCTGGTGGAGCATGAGACACGCCGTCCCAGAGGGGGAAAAGTACAGTGAAATGGGTGGAGCGTGAGACACGCGGTCCCAGAGGGGGAAAAGATGGACAGTGTAACAGGCGCAGTGAGAGGCACCCGATCTCAGAGGGGGAAAAGAAGGACAGTGTAACAGGTGCAGCGTGTGACACGCGGTCCCAGAGGGGGAAAATAAGGACAGTTTACCTGGTGCAGCATGAGATACGCATTCCCAGAGGGGGAAAAGGACAGTGTGCCTCGCGCACCGTGAGACACGCGGTCCAAGTAGGGGAAAAGAAGGACAGTGTACCTGTCGCAACGTGAGACACGCGGTCCCAGAGGGGGAAAAGAAGGACAGTGTAACTGGTGCAGCGTGAGATACGCGGTTCCAGAGGGGAAAAGAAGGACAGTGTAACTGGTGCAGCGTGAGACACGCGGTCCCAGAGGGGGAAAAGAAGGACAGTGTAACTGGTGCAGCGTGAGATACACATTCCCAGAGGGGGAAAAGAAGGACAGTGTACCTCGCGCAGCGTGAGATACGCGGTTCCAGAGGGGAAAAGAAGGACAGTGTAACTGGCACACATGTGATACACGCGGTCCAAGACGGGGAAAAAAAGGACAGTGCATATGTCGCAGCGTGAGACACGTGGTCTCAGAGGGGGAAAAGAATTACAGTGCACCTGGCGCACCGTAAGACACGCGGTCCCAGTGGGGAAAAGAAGGACAGTGTAACTGGTGCACCGTGAGACACGCGGTCCATGACGGGGAAAAGAAGGACAGTGTACCTGTCGCAGTGTGAGACACGCAGTCCCAGAGGGAGAAAAGAAGGACAGTGTATCTGGCCCAGCGTGAGATATGCGGTTCCAGAGGGGAAAAGGGCAGTGTATCTGGCACACATGCGAGACACGCGGTCCAAGACAGGGAAAAGAAGGACAGTGTTCCTGTCGCAGCGTGAGACACGCGGTCCCAGAGGGGGGAAAAGACGGACAGTGTACCTGGTGCAGCGTGAGACACGCGGTCCCAGAGGGGGAAAAGGAGGACAGTGAACCTGGTTGAGTGTGAGACACGCGGTCCCAGAGGGGGAAAAGGACAGTGTACCTGGCGCAGCGTGAGACACGCGGTCCCAGACGGGGAAGAGGAGAGTGTAAGTTATGCACCGTGAGACACAGGGTCCCAGAGCGGGAAAATAAGGAAAGTGCACCTGGCGCAGCGTGAGGCAGGCGATCCCAGAGGGGGAAAAGGACAGTGAACCTGGTGGAGCATGAGACACGCCGTCCCAGAGGGGGAAAAGTACAGTGAAATGGGTGGAGCGTGAGACACGCGGTCCCAGAGGGGGAAAAGATGGACAGTGTAACAGGCGCAGTGAGAGGCACCCGATCTCAGAGGGGGAAAAGAAGGACAGTGTAACAGGTGCAGCGTGTGACACGCGGTCCCAGAGGGGGAAAATAAGGACAGTTTACCTGGTGCAGCATGAGATACGCATTCCCAGAGGGGGAAAAGGACAGTGTGCCTCGCGCACCGTGAGACACGCGGTCCAAGTAGGGGAAAAGAAGGACAGTGTACCTGTCGCAACGTGAGACACGCGGTCCCAGAGGGGGAAAAGAAGGACAGTGTAACTGGTGCAGCGTGAGATACGCGGTTCCAGAGGGGAAAAGAAGGACAGTGTAACTGGTGCAGCGTGAGACACGCGGTCCCAGAGGGGGAAAAGAAGGACAGTGTAACTGGTGCAGCGTGAGATACACATTCCCAGAGGGGGAAAAGAAGGACAGTGTACCTCGCGCAGCGTGAGATACGCGGTTCCAGAGGGGAAAAGAAGGACAGTGTAACTGGCACACATGTGATACACGCGGTCCAAGACGGGGAAAAAAAGGACAGTGCATATGTCGCAGCGTGAGACACGTGGTCTCAGAGGGGGAAAAGAATTACAGTGCACCTGGCGCACCGTAAGACACGCGGTCCCAGTGGGGAAAAGAAGGACAGTGTAACTGGTGCACCGTGAGACACGCGGTCCATGACGGGGAAAAGAAGGACAGTGTACCTGTCGCAGTGTGAGACACGCAGTCCCAGAGGGAGAAAAGAAGGACAGTGTATCTGGCCCAGCGTGAGATATGCGGTTCCAGAGGGGAAAAGGGCAGTGTATCTGGCACACATGCGAGACACGCGGTCCAAGACAGGGAAAAGAAGGACAGTGTTCCTGTCGCAGCGTGAGACACGCGGTCCCAGAGGGGGGAAAAGACGGACAGTGTACCTGGTGCAGCGTGAGACACGCGGTCCCAGAGGGGGAAAAGGAGGACAGTGAACCTGGTTGAGTGTGAGACACGCGGTCCCAGAGGGGGAAAAGGACAGTGTACCTGGCGCAGCGTGAGACACGCGGTCCCAGACGGGGAAGAGGAGAGTGTAAGTTATGCACCGTGAGACACAGGGTCCCAGAGCGGGAAAATAAGGAAAGTGCACCTGGCGCAGCGTGAGGCAGGCGATCCCAGAGGGGGAAAAGGACAGTGAACCTGGTGGAGCATGAGACACGCCGTCCCAGAGGGGGAAAAGTACAGTGAAATGGGTGGAGCGTGAGACACGCGGTCCCAGAGGGGGAAAAGATGGACAGTGTAACAGGCGCAGTGAGAGGCACCCGATCTCAGAGGGGGAAAAGAAGGACAGTGTAACAGGTGCAGCGTGTGACACGCGGTCCCAGAGGGGGAAAATAAGGACAGTTTACCTGGTGCAGCATGAGATACGCATTCCCAGAGGGGGAAAAGGACAGTGTGCCTCGCGCACCGTGAGACACGCGGTCCAAGACGGGGAAAAGAAGGACAGTGTACCTGTCACAGCGTGAGACACGCGATCCCAGAGGGGGAAAAGAATTACAGTGCACCTGGCACAGTGTTAGACACGTGGTCCCAGAGTGGGAAAAGAATTACAGTGAACCTGGCGCACCGTAAGACACGCGGTCCCAGTGGGGAAAAGAAGGACAGTGTAACTGGTGCACCGTGAGACACGCGGTCCATGACGGGGAAAAGAAGGACAGCGTACCTGTCGCAGTGTGAGACACGCAGTCCCAGAGGGAGAAAAGAAGGACAGTATATCTGGCCCAGCGTGAGATACTCGGTTCCAGAGGGGAAAAGGGCAGTGTATCTGGCACACATGTGAGACACGCGGTCCAAGACAGGGAAAAGAAGGACAGTGTTCCTGTCGCAGCGTGAGACACGCGGTCCCAGAGGGGGGAAAAGACGGACAGTGTACCTGGTGCAGCGAGAGACACGCGGTCCCAGAGGGGGAAAAGAAGGACAGTGCACCTGGCTCACCGTGAGACAGGCGGACCCAGCGGGGGAAAAGAAGGACAGTGTACCTGGTGCAGCATGAGATACGCATTCCCAGAGGGGGAAAAGGACAGTGTGCCTCGCGCACCGTGAGATACGCGGTTCCAGAGGGGAAAAGAAGGACAATGTAACTGGCACACATGTGAGACACGCGGTCCAAGACGGGGAAAAGAAGGACAGTGTACCTGTCGCAACGTGAGACACGCGGTCCCAGAGGGGGAAAAGAAGGACAGTGTAACTGGTGCAGCGTGAGACACGCGGTCCCAGAGGGGGAAAAGAAGGACAGTGTAACTGGTGCAGCGTGAGATACACATTCCCAGAGGGGGAAAAGAAGGACAGTGTACCTCGCGCAGCGTGAGATACGCGGTTCCAGAGGGGAAAAGAAGGACAGTGTAACTGGCACACATGTGAGACACGCGGTCCAAGACGGGGAAAAAAAGGACAGTGCATATGTCGCAGCGTGAGACACGTGGTCTCAGAGGGGGAAAAGAAGGACAGTGTACCAGGCGCAGCGTGAGACACGCGGTCCCAGAGGGGGAAAAGATGGACAGTGTAACATGCGCAGTGAGAGGCACGCGGTCTCAGAGGGGGAAAAGAAGGACAGTGTAACAGGTGCAGCGTGAGATACGCGGTCCCAGAGGGGGAAAATAAGGACAGTTTACCTGGTGCAGCATGAGATACGCATTCCCAGAGGGGGAAAAGGACAGTGTGCCTCGCGCACCGTGAGACACGCGGTCCAAGACGGGGAAAAGAAGGACAGTGTACCTGTCACAGCGTGAGACACGCGGTCCCAGAGGGGGAAAAGAATTACAGTGCACCTGGCGCACCGTAAGACACGCGGTCCCAGTGGGGAAAAGAAGGACAGTGCAACTGGTGCACCGTGAGACACGCGGTCCATGACGGGGAAAAGAAGGACAGTGCACCTGGCTCACCGTGAGACAGGCGGACCCAGCGGGGGAAAAGAAGGACAGTGTACCTGGTGCAGCATGAGATACGCATTCCCAGAGGGGGAAAAGGACAGTGTGCCTCGCGCACCATGAGATACGCGGTTCCAGAGGGGAAAAGAAGGACAATGTAACTGGCACACATGTGAGACACGCGGTCCAAGACGGGGGAAAGAAGGACAGTGTACCTGTCGCAACGTGAGACACGCGGTCCCAGAGGGGGAAAAGAAGGACAGTGTAACTGGTGCAGCGTGAGATACGCGGTTCCAGAGGGGAAAAGAAGGACAGTGTAACTGGTGCAGCGTGAGATACACATTCCCAGAGGGGGAAAAGAAGGACAGTGTACCTCGCGCAGCGTGAGATACGCGGTTCCAGAGGGGAAAAGAAGGACAGTGTAACTGGTGCAGCGTGAGATACACATTCCCAGAGGGGGAAAAGAAGGACAGTGTACCTCGCGCAGCGTGAGACTCGCGGTCCCAGAGGGGGAAAAGAAGGACAGTGTAACTGGTGCAGCGTGAGATACACATTCCCAGAGGGGGAAAAGAAGGACAGTGTACCTCGCGCAGCGTGAGATACGCGGTTCCAGAGGGGAAAAGAAGGACAGTGTAACTGGCACACATGTGAGACACGCGGTCCAAGACGGGGAAAAAAAGGACAGTGCATATGTCGCAGCGTGAGACACGTGGTCTCAGAGGGGGAAAAGAAGGACAGTGTACCAGGCGCAGCGTGAGACACGCGGTCCCAGAGGGGGAAAAGATGGACAGTGTAACATGCGCAGTGAGAGGCACGCGGTCTCTGAGGGGGAAAAGAAGGACAGTGTAACAGGTGCAGCGTGTGACACGCGGTCCCAGAGGGGGAAAAGAATTACAGTGCACCTGGCGCACCGTAAGACACGCGGTCCCAGTGGGGAAAAGAAGGACAGTGTAACTGGTGCACCGTGAGACACGCGGTCCATGACGGGGAAAAGAAGGACAGTGTAACTGGTGCAGCGTGAGATACACATTCCCAGAGGGGGAAAAGAAGGACAGTGTACCTCGCGCAGCGTGAGATACGCGGTTCCAGAGGGGAAAAGAAGGACAGTGTAACTGGCACACATGTGAGACACGCGGTCCAAGACGGGGAAAAAAAGGACAGTGCATATGTCGCAGCGTGAGACACGTGGTCTCAGAGGGGGAAAAGAAGGACAGTGTAACAGGCGCAGCGTGAGACACGCGGTCCCAGAGGGGGAAAAGATGGACAGTGTAACATGCGCAGTGAGAGGCACGCGGTCTCAGAGGGGGAAAAGAAGGACAGTGTAACAGGTGCAGCGTGTGACACGCGGTCCCAGAGGGGGAAAATAAGGACAGTTTACCTGGTGCAGCATGAGATACGCATTCCCAGAGGGGGAAAAGGACAGTGTGCCTCGCGCACCGTGAGACACGCGGTCCAAGACGGGGAAAAGAAGGACAGTGTACCTGTCACAGCGTGAGACACGCGGTCCCAGAGGGGGAAAAGAATTACAGTGCACCTGGCGCACCGTAAGACACGCGGTCCAAGTGGGGAAAAGAAGGACAGTGTAACTGGTGCACCGTGAGACACGCGGTCCATGACGGGGAAAAGAAGGACAGTGTACCTGTCGCAGTGTGAGACACGCAGTCCCAGAGGGAGAAAAGAAGGACAGTGTATCTGGCCCAGCGTGAGATATGCGGTTCCAGAGGGGAAAAGGGCAGTGTATCTGGCACACATGTGAGACACGCGGTCCAAGACAGGGAAAAGAAGGACAGTGTTCCTGTCGCAGCGTGAGACACGCGGTCCCAGAGGGGGGAAAAGACGGACAGTGTACCTGGTGCAGCGTGAGACACGCGGTCCCAGAGGGGGAAAAGGAGGACAGTGAACCTGGTTGAGTGTGAGACACGCGGTCCCAGAGGGGGAAAAGGACAGTGTACCTGGCGCAGCGTGAGACACGCGGTCCCAGACGGGGAAAAGGAGAGTGTAAGTTATGCACCGTGAGACACAGGGTCCCAGAGCGGGAAAATAAGGAAAGTGCACCTGGCGCAGCGTGAGGCAGGCGATCCCTGAGGGGGAAAAGGACAGTGAACCTGGTGGAGCATGAGACACGCGGTCCCAGAGGGGGAAAAGATGGACAGTGTAACAGGCGCAGTGAGAGGCACGCGATCTCAGAGGGGGAAAAGGACAGTGTAACAGGTGCAGCGTGTGACACGCGGTCCCAGAGGGGGAAAATAAGGACAGTTTACCTGGTGCAGCATGAGATACGCATTCCCAGAGGGGGAAAAGGACAGTGTGCCTCGCGCACCGTGAGACACGCGGTCCAAGACGGGGAAAAGAAGGACAGTGTACCTGTCACAGCGTGAGACACGCGATCCCAGAGGGGGAAAAGAATTACAGTGCACCTGACACAGTGTTAGACACGTGGTCCCAGAGTGGGGAAAGAATTACAGTGAACCTGGCGCACCGTAAGACACGCGGTCCCAGTGGGGAAAAGAAGGACAGTGTAACTGGTGCACCGTGAGACACGCGGTCCACGACGGGGAAAAGAAGGACAGCGTACCTGTCGCAGTGTGAGACGCGCAGTCCCAGAGGGAGAAAAGAAGGACAGTATATCTGGCCCAGCGTGAGATACTCGGTTCCAGAGGGGAAAAGGGCAGTGTATCTGGCACACATGTGAGACACGCGGTCCAAGACAGGGAAAAGAAGGACAGTGTTCCTGTCGCAGCGTGAGACACGCGGTCCCAGAGGGGGGAAAAGACGGACAGTGTACCTGGTGCAGCGTGAGACACGCGGTCCCAGAGGGGGAAAAGAAGGACAGTGCACCTGGCTCACCGTGAGACAGGCGGACCCAGCGGGGGAAAAGAAGGACAGTGTACCTGGTGCAGCATGAGATACGCATTCCCAGAGGGGGAAAAGGACAGTGTGCCTCGCGCACCATGAGATACGCGGTTCCAGAGGGGAAAAGAAGGACAATGTAACTGGCACACATGTGAGACACGCGGTCCAAGACGGGGAAAAGAAGGACAGTGTACCTGTCGCAACGTGAGACACGCGGTCCCAGAGGGGGAAAAGAAGGACAGTGTAACTGGTGCAGCGTGAGATACCCATTCCCAGAGGGGGAAAAGAAGGACAGTGTACCTCGCGCAGCGTGAGATACGCGGTTCCAGAGGGGAAAAGAAGGACAGTGTAACTGGCACACATGTGAGACACGCGGTCCAAGACGGGGAAAAAAAGGACAGTGCATATGTCGCAGCGTGAGACACGTGGTCTCAGAGGGGGAAAAGAAGGACAGTGTACCAGGCGCAGCGTGAGACACGCGGTCCCAGAGGGGGAAAAGATGGACAGTGTAACATGCGCAGTGAGAGGCATGCGGTCTCAGAGGGTGAAAAGAAGGACAGTGTAACTGGTGCAGCGTGTGACACGCGGTCCCAGAGGGGGAAAATAAGGACAGTTTACCTGGTGCAGCATGAGATACGCATTCCCAGAGGGGGAAAAGGACAGTGTGCCTCGTGCACCGTGAGACACGCGGTCCAAGACGGGGAAAAGAAGGACAGTGTACCTGTCACAGCGTGAGACACGCGGTCCCAGAGGGGGAAAAGAATTACAGTGCACCTGGCGCACCGTAAGACACGCGGTCCCAGTGGGGAAAAGAAGGACAGTGTAACTGGTGCACCGTGAGACACGCGGTCCATGACGGGGAAAAGAAGGACAGTGTACCTGTCGCAGTGTGAGACACGCAGTCCGAGAGGGAGAAAAGAAGGACAGTGTATCTGGCCCAGCGTGAGATATGCGGTTCCAGAGGGGAAAAGGGCAGTGTGTCTGGCACACATGTGAGACACGCGGTCCAAGACAGGGAAAAGAAGGACAGTGTTCCTGTCGCAGCGTGAGACACGCGGTCCCAGAGGGGGGAAAAGACGGACAGTGTACCTGGTGCAGCGTGAGACACGCGGTCCCAGAGGGGGAAAAGGAGGACAGTGAACCTGGTTGAGTGTGAGACACGCGGTCCCAGAGGGGGAAAAGGACAGTGTACCTGGCGCAGCCTGAGACACGCGGTCCCAGACGGGGAAAAGGAGAGTGTAAGTTATGCACCGTGAGACACAGGGTCCCAGAGCGGGAAAATAAGGAAAGTGCACCTGGCGCAGCGTGAGGCAGGCGATCCCAGAGGGGGAAAAGGACAGTGAACCTGGTGGAGCATGAGACACGCCGTCCCAGAGGGGGAAAAGTACAGTGAAATGGGTGGAGCGTGAGACACGCGGTCCCAGAGGGGGAAAAGAAGGACAGTGTACCTGGCGCAGCAAGACACGCGGTCCCAGAGAGGGAAAAGGAGAGTGTAACTTATGCACCGTGAGACACAGGGTCCCAGAGGGGGAAAGTAAGGACAGTGTACCTGGCTCACCGTGAGACAGGCGGACCCAGCGGGGGAAAAGAAGGGCAGTGAACCTGGTGGAGCATGAGGCACGCAGTCCCACAGGGGGAAAAGAAGGACAGTGTAACTGGTGCACCGTGAGATACGCGGTCCAAGACGGGGAAAAGAAGGACAGTGCATATGTCGCAGCGTGAGACACACAGTCCCAGCGGGGGAAAAGAAGGACAGTGAACCTGGCGCACTGTGTGACACGCGTTCCCAGAGGGGGAAAAGGAGCACAGTGTAATAGGCGCAGCGTGAGACACGCGGCCTTTGAGGGGGGAAAAGAAGGACAGTGCACCAGGCGCAGCGTGAGACACGCGGTCCCAGAGGGGGAAAAGAAGGACAGTGTAACAGGCGCAGCGAGAGGCACGCGGTCTCAGAGGGGGAAAAGGACAGTGTAACAGGCGCAGCGTGTGACACGCGGTCCCAGAGGGGGAAAAGAAGGACAGTGTACCTGGTGCAGCATGAGATACGCATTCCCAGAGGGGGAAAAGAAGGACAGTGTACCTCGCGCAGCGTGAGATACGCGGTTCCAGAGGGGAAAAGAAGGACAGTGTAACTGGCACACATGTGAGACACGCGGTCCAAGACGGGGAAAAAAAGGACAGTGTACTTGGCGCAGCGTGAGACACGCAGTCCCAGATTGGGAAAAGAAGGACAGTGGACCTGGCACAGCGTTAGACACATGGTCCCAGAGTGGGAAAAGAATTACAGTGAACCTGGCGCACAGTAAGACACGCAGTCCCTGTGGGGAAAAGAAAGACAGTGTAACTGGTACTCCGTGAGACTCGCGGTCCATGATGGGGAACAGAAGGACAGCGTACCTGGCGCACTGTGAGACATGCGTTCCCAGAGGGGGAAAAGAAGGACAGTGAACCTGGCGCACTGTGAGACATGCGTTCCCAGAGGGGGAAAGAAGGACAGTGCATATGTCGCAGCGTGAGACACGCGGTCTCAGAGGGGGAAAAGAAGGACAGTGTAACAGGCGCAGTGAGATGCACGTGGTCTCAGAGGGGGAAAAGAAGGACAGTGTAACAGGTGCAGCGTGTGACACGCGGTCCCAGAGGGGGAAAATAAGGACAGTTTACCTGGTGCAGCATGAGATACGCATTCCCAGAGGGGGAAAAGGACAGTGTGCCTCGCGCATCGTGAGACACGCGGTTCAAGACGGGGAAAAGAAGGACAGTGTACCTGTCACAGCGTGAGATACGCGGTCCCAGAGGGGGAAAAGAATTACAGTGAACCTGGCGCAACGGAAGACACGCGGTCCCAGTGGGGAAAAGGACAGTGAAACTGGTGGAGCGTGACACACGCGGTCCCAGAGGGGAAAAAGAATTACAGTGAAACTGGCGCAGCGTGAGATACGCGGTCCCAGAGGGCGAAAAGAAGGACAGTGTACCTGTCGCAGCATGAGACACGCGGTTCCAGAGGGGAAAAGAAGGACAGTGCAACTGGCACACATGTGAGACACGCGGTCCAAGACGGGGAAAAGAAGGACAGTGCACCTGGCACAGCGTGAGACACGTGGTCCCAGAGTGGGAAAAGAATTACAGTGAACCTGGCGCACCGTAAGACACGCGGTCCCAGTGGGGAAAAGAAGGACAGTGTAACTGGTGCACCGTGAGACAAGCGGTCCATGACGGGGAAAAGAAGGACAGTGTACCTGTCGCAGCGAGACACGCAGTCCCAGAGGGAGAAAGGAAGGACAGTGTATCTGGCCCAGCGTGAGACACGCAGTCCCAGAGGGAGAAAGGAAGGACAGTTTATCTGGCCCAGCGTGAGATACGCGGTTCCAGAGGGGAAAAGGACAGTGTATCTGGCCCAGCGTGAGATACGCGGTTCCAGAGGGGAAAAGGACAGTGTATCTGGCACACATGCGAGACACGCGGTCCAAGACAGGGAAAAGGACAGTGTACCTGTCACAGCGTGAGACACGCGGTCCCAGAGGGGGAAAAGAATTACAGTGCACCTGGCACAGCGTTAGACACGTGGTCCCAGAGTGGGAAAAGAATTACAGTGAACCTGGCGCACAGTAAGACACGCGGTCCCTGTGGGGAAAAGAAGGACAGTGTTCCTGTCGCAGCGTGAGACACGCGGTCCCAGAGGGGGGAAAAGACGGACAGTGTACCTGGTGCAGCGTGAGACACGACGTTCCAGAGGGAGAAAAGAAGGACAGTGAACCTGGTTGAGTGTGAGACATGCAGTCACAGAGGGGGAAAAGGACAGTGTACCTGGCGCAGCGTGAGACACGCGGTCCCAGACGGGGAAAAGGAGAGTGTAAGTTATGCACCGTGAGACACAGGGTCCCAGAGCGGGAAAATCAGGACAGTGCACCTGGCGCAGCGTGAGGCAGGCGATCCCAGAGGGGGAAAAGGACAGTGAACCTGGTGGAGCATGAGACACGCCGTCCCAGAGGGGGAAAAGTACAGTGAAATGGGTGGAGCGTGAGACACGCGGTCCCAGAGGGGGAAAAGAAGGACAGTGTACCTGGCGCAGCAAGACACGCGGTCCCAGAGAGGGAAAAGGAGAGTGTAACTTATGCACCGTGAGACACAGGGTCCCAGAGGGGGAAAGTAAGGACAGTCAACCTGGCTCACCGTGAGACAGGCGGACCCAGCGGGGGAAAAGAAGGGCAGTGAACCTGGTGGAGCATGAGGCACGCAGTCCCACAGGGGGAAAAGAAGGACAGTGTAACTGGTGCACCGTGAGATACGCGGTCCAAGACGGGGAAAAGAAGGACAGTGCATATGTCGCAGCGTGAGACACACAGTCCCAGCGGGGGAAAAGAAGGACAGTGAACCTGGCGCACTGTGTGACACGCGTTCCCAGAGAGGGAAAAGGAGCACAGTGTAATAGGCGCAGCGTGAGACACGCGGTCCCAGAGGGGGAAAAGAAGGACAGTGTAACAGGCGCAGCGAGAGGCACGCAGTCTCAGAGGGGGAAAAAGACAGTGTAACAGGCGCAGCGTGTGACACGCGGTCCCAGAGGGGGAAGAGAAGGACAGTGTACCTGGTGCAGCGTGAGACACGCATTCCCAGAGGGGGAAAAGGACAGTGTGCCTCGCGCACCGTGAGATACGCGGTTCCAGAGGGGAAAAGAAGGATAATGTAACTGGCACACATGTGAGACACGCGGTCCAAGACGGGGAAAAGAAGGACAGTGCACCTGTCGCAACGTGAGTCACGCGGTCCCAGAGGGGGAAAAGAATTACAGTGAACCTGGCGCACCGGAAGACACGCGGTCCCAGTGGGGAAAGGAAGGACAGTGTACCTGGTGCAGCGTGAGATACACATTCCCAGAGGGGGAAAAGAAGGACAGTGTACCTCGCGCAGCGTGAGATACGCGGTTCCAGAGGGGAAATGTAGGACAGTGTAACTGGTGCACCGTGAGATACGCGGTCCAAGACGGGGAAAAGAAGGAAAGTGCATATGTCGCAGCGTGAGACACGTGGTCTCAGAGGGGGAAAAGAAGGACAGTGCACCAGGCGCAGCGTGAGACACGCGGTTCCAGAGGGGGAAAAGAAGGACAGTGCACCAGGCGCAGCGTGAGACACGCGGTCTCAGAGGGGGAAAAGAAGGACAGTGTAACAGGTGCAGCGTGTGACACGTGGTACCAGAGGGGGAAAATAAGGACAGTGTACCTGGTGCAGCATGAGATACGCATTCCCAGAGGGGGAAAAGGACAGTGTGCCTCGCGCAGCGTGAGACGCGCGGTCCCAGAGGGGGAAAAGAATTACAGTGAACCTGGCGCACTGGGAGACACGTGGTCCCAGTGGGGAAAAGGACAGTGAAACTGGTGGAGCGTGACACACACGGTCCCAGAGGGGGAAAAGAATTACTGTGAAACTGGCACAGCGTGAGATACGCGGTCCCAGAGGGCGAAAAGGACAGTGTACCTGTCGCAGCATGAGACACGCGGTCCCAGAAGGGGAAAGGAAGGACAGTGTACCCGGTGCAGCGTGAGATACGCATTCCCAGAGGGGGAAAAGGACAGTGTACTTCGCGCAGCGTGAGATACGCGGTTCCAGAGGGGAAAAGAAGGACAGTGTAACTGGCACACATGTGAGACACGCGGTCCAAGACGGGGAAAAGAAAGACAGTGCAGCTGGCCCAGCGTTAGACATGCGGTCCGAGAGTGGGAAAAGAATTACAGTGAACCTGGCGCACCGTAAGACACGCGGTCCCAGTGGGGAAAAGAAGGACAGTGTAACTGGTGCACCGTGAGACACGCGGTCCATGACGGGGAAAAGAAGGACAGTGTACCTGTCGCAGCGTGAGACACGCAGTCCCAGAGGGAGAAAGGAAGGACAGTGTATCTGGCCCAGCGTGAGATATGCGGTTCCAGAGGGGAAAAGGACAGTGTATCTGGCCCAGCGTGAGATACGCGGTTCCAGAGGGGAAAAGGACAGTGTATCTGGCACACATGTGAGACACGCGGTCCAAGACAGGGAAAAGAAGGACAGTGTACCTGTCGCAGCATTAGACATGCGGTCCCAGGGGGGGGAAAAGACGGACAGTGTACCTGGTGCAGCGTGAGACACGCGGTCCCAGAGGGGGAAAAGAAGGACAGTGAACCTGGCCCAGCGTGAGACACGCGGTCCCAGTGGGGAAAAGGACAGTGTACCTGGTGCAGCGTGAGATACACATTCCCAGAGGGGGAAAAGAAGGACAGTGTACCTCGCGCAGCGTGAGATACGCGGTTCCAGAGGGGAAAAGAAGGACAGTGTAACTGGCACACGTGAGACACGCGGTCCAAGACGGGGAAAAAAAGGACAGTGTACTAGGCGCAGCGTGAGACACGCAGTCCCAGAGTGGGAAAAGAAGGACAGTGGACCTGGCACAGCGTTAGACATGTGGTCCCAGAGTGGGAAAAGAATTACAGTGAACCTGGCGCACAGTAAGACACGCGGTCCCTGTGAGGAAAAGAAGGACAGTGTAACTGGTGCACCGTGAGACACGCGGTCCATGACGGGGAACAGAAGGACAGCGTACCTGTCGCAGCGAGACACGCAGTCCCAGAGGGGGAAAAGAAGGACAGTGTATCTGGCACAACGTGTGACACGCGGTCCCAGAGGGGGAAAAGAAGGACAGTGTACCTGGCGCAGCGTGAGACACGCGGTCCCAGAGGGGGAAAAGGAGAGTGTAACTTATGCACCGTGAGACACAGGGTCCCAGAGCGGGAAAGTAAGGACAGTGCACCTGGCGCAGTGTGAGGCAGGCGATCCCAGAGGGGGAAAAGGACAGTGAACCTGGTGGAGCATGAGACAGACCGTCCCAGAGGGGGAAAAGGACAGTGAAATGGGTGGAGCGTGAGACACACCGTTCCAGATGGGGAAAAGAAGGACAGTGTACCTGGCGCAGCGAGACACGCGGTCCCAGAGGGGGAAAAGGAGAGTGTAACTTATGCACCGTGAGACACAGGGTCCCAGAGGGGGAAAGTAAGGACAGTGTACCTGGCTCACCGTGAGACAGGCGGACCCAGCGGGGGAAAAGAAGGACAGTGCAACTGGTGCAGCGTGAGACACACAGTCCCAGAGGGGGAAAAGAAGGACAGTGTACCCGGTGCAGCGTGAGATACGCATTCCCAGAGGGGGAAAAGGACAGTGTACTTCGCGCAGCGTGAGACACGCGGTTCCAGAGGGGAAAAGAAGGACAGTGTAACTGGCACACATGTGAGACACGCGGTCCAAGACGGGGAAAAGAAGGACAGTGCACCTGGCACAGCGTTAGACATGTGGTCCCAGAGTGGGTAAAGAATTACAGTGAACCTGGCGCACCGTAAGACACGCGGTCCCAGTGGGGAAAAGAAGGACAGTGTAACTGGTGCACCGTGAGACACGCGGTCCATGACGGGGAAAAGAAGGACAGTGTACCTGTCGCAGCGTGAGACACGCAGTCCCAGAGGGAGAAAGGAAGGACAGTGTATCTGGCCCAGCGTGAGATATGCGGTTCCAGAGGGGAAAAGGACAGTGTATCTGGCCCAGCGTGAGATACGCGGTTCCAGAGGGGAAAAGGACAGTGTATCTGGCACACACGTGAGACACGCGGTCCAAGACAGGGAAAAGAAGGACAGTGTACCTGTCGCAGCATTAGACATGCGGTCCCAGGGGGGGGAAAAGACGGACAGTGTACCTGGTGCAGCGTGAGACACGCGGTCCCAGAGAGGGAAAAGAAGGACAGTGAACCTGGCCCAGCGTGAGACACGCGGACCCAGCAGGGGAAAAGAAGGGCAGTGAACCTGGTGGAGTGTGAGACAGGCGGACCCAGCAGGGGAAAAGAAGGGCAGTGAACCTGGTGGAGTGTGAGACACGCGGTCCCAGAGGGGGAAAAGAATTACAGTGAACCTGGCGCACCGTAAGACACGCGGTCCCAGTGGGGAAAAGGACAGTGCACCTGGTGCAGCGTGAGATACACATTCCCAGAGGGGGAAAAGGACAGTGTACCTCGCGCAGCGTGAGATACGCGGTTCCAGAGGGGAAAAGAAGGACAGTGTAACTGGCACACATGTGAGACACGCGGTCCAAGACGGGGAAAAAAAGGACAGTGTACTTGGCGCAGCGTGAGACACGCAGTCCCAGAGTGGGAAAAGAAGGACAGTGCACCTGGCACAGCGTTAGACACGTGGTCCCAGAGTGGGAAAAGAATTACAGTGAACCTGGCGCACAGTAAGACACGCGGTCCCAGTGAGGAAAAGAAGGACAGTGTAACTGGTGCACCGTGAGACTCGCGGTCCATGACGGGGAACAGAAGGACAGCGTACCTGTCGAAGCGAGACACGCAGTCCCAGAGGGGGAAAAGAAGGACAGTGCATCTGGCACAATGTGTGACACGCGGTCCCAGAGGGAGAAAAGAAGGACAGTGTATCTGGCCCAGCGTGAGACACTTAGTCACAGAGGGGGAAAAGGAGAGTGTAACTGGTGCATTGTGTGACACGTGGTCCAAGAAGGGGAAAAGAAGGACAGTGAACCTGGCCCAGCGTGAGATACGCGGACCCAGCAGGGGAAAAGAAGGACAATGTAACTGGCACATATGTGAGATACGCGGTCCAAGACGGGGAAAAGAAGGACAGTGTACCTGGCGCAGCGTGAGACACGCGGTCCCAGAGGGGGAAAAGGAGAGTGTAACTTATGCACCGTGAGACACAGGGTCCCAGAGGGGGAAAGTAAGGACAGTGTACCTGGTGCAGTGTGAGGAAGGCGATCCCAGCGGGGGAAAAGAAGGACAGTGAACCTGGCGGACCGTGAGTCACGCAGTCCTAGAGGGGGAAAAGAAGGACAGTGTAACTGGTGCACCGTGAGACACGCGGTCCAAGACGGGGAAAAGAAGGACAGTGCATCTGTCGCAGCGTGAGACACGCGGTCTCAGAGCGGGAAAAGAAGGACAGTGTAACAGGTGCAGCGTGTGACACGCGGTCCCAGAGGGGGAAAATAAGGACAGTGTACCTGGTGCAGCATGAGATACGCATTCCCAGAGGGGGAAAAGGACAGTGTGCCTCGCGCACCGTGAGACACGCGGTCCCAGAGGGGGAAAAGAATTACAGTGAACCTGGCGCACTGGAAGACACGCGGTCCCAGTGGGGAAAAGGACAGTGAAACTGGTGGAGCGTGACACACGTGGTCCCAGAGGGGGAAAAGGACAGTGAAACTGGCGCAGCGTGAGATACGCGGTCCCAGAGGGCGAAAAGGACAGTGTACCTGTCGCAGCATGAGACACGCGGTTCCAGAAGGGGAAAAGAAGGACAGCGCAACTGGTGCAGCGTGAGACACACGGTCCCAGAGGGGGAAAAGAAGGACAGTGTACCCGGTGCAGCGTGAGATACGCATTCCCAGAGGGGGAAAAGAAGGACAGTGTACCTCGCGCAGCGTGAGATACGCGGTTCCAGAGGGGAAAAGAAGGACAGTGTAACTGGCACACATGTGAGACACGCGGTCCAAGACGGGGAAAAGAAGGACAGTGCACCTGGCACAGCGTTAGACAGGTGGTCCCAGAGTGGGAAAAGAATTACAGTGAACCTGGCGCACCGTAAGACACGCGGTCCCAGTGGGGAAAAGAAGGACAGTGTAACTGGTGCACCGTGAGATACGCGGTTCCAGAGGGGAAAAGGACAGTGTATCTGGCCCAGCGTGAGATACGCGGTTCCAGAGGGGAAAAGGACAGTGTATCTGGCACACATGCGAGACACGTGGTCCAAGACAGGGAAAAGAAGGACAGTGTACCTGTTGCAGCATTAGACATGCGGTCCCAGGGGGGGAAAAAGACGGACAGTGTACCTGGTGCAGCGTGAGACACGCGGTCCCAGAGGGGGAAAGTAAGGACAGTGTACCTGGCCCAGTGTGAGACAGGCAGACCCAGCAGGGGAAAAGATGGGCAGTGAACCTGGTGGAGTGTGAGGCACGCGGACCCAGAGGGGGAAAAGAAGGACAGTATACCTGGCGCAGCGTGAGACACGCGGTCCCAGAGGGGGAAAAGGAGAGTGTAACTTATGCACCGTGAGACACAGGGTCCCAGAGCGGAAAAGTAAGGACAGTGCACCTGGCGCAGCGTGAGCCAGGCGATCCCAGAGGGGGAAAAGGACAGTGTGCCTCGCGCACCGTGAGACACGCAGTCCAAGACGGGGAAAAGGAGGACAGTGTACCTGTCACAGCGTGAGACACGCGGTCCCAGAGGGGGAAAAGAATTACAGTGAACCTGGCGCAACGGAAGACACGCGGTCCCAGTGGGGAAAAGGACAGTGAAACTGGTGGAGCGTGACACACGCAGTCCCAGAGGGGGAAAAGAATTAGTGAAACTGGCGCAGCGTGAGATACGCGGTTCCAGAGGAGAAAAGGACAGTGTACCTGTCGCAGCATTAGACATGCGGTTCCACGGGGGGGGGGAAAGACGGACAGTGTACCTGGTGCAGCGTGAGACACGCGGTCCCAGAGGGGGAAAAGAAGGACAGTGAACCTGGCCCAGCGTGAGACATGCGGACCCAGCAGGGGAAAAGAAGGACAGTGAACCTGGCCCAGTGTGAGACAGGCGGACCCAGCAGGGGAAAAGAAGGGCAGTGAACCTGGTGGAGTGTGAGACACGCGGTCCCAGAGGGGGAAAAGAAGGACAGTGTACCTGGCGCAGCGTGAGACACGCGGTCCCAGAGGGGGAAAAGGAGAGTGTAACTTATGCACCGTGAGACACAGGGTCCCAGAGCGGGAAAGTAAGGACAGTGCACCTGGCGCAGCGTGAGACACGCGGTCCCAGAGGGGGAAAAGAAGGACAGTGTACCTGGTGCAGCATGAGATACGCATTCCCAGAGGGGGAAAAGGACAGTGTGCCTCGCGCACCGTGAGACACGCAGTCCAAAACGGGGAAAAGGAGGAAAGTGTACCTGTCACAGCGTGAGACACGCGGTCCCAGAGGGGGAAAAGAATTACAGTGAATCTGGCGCACCGGAAGACACGCGGTCCCAGTGGGGAAAAGGACAGTGAAACTGGCGCAGCGTGAGATACGCGGTCCTAGAGGGGGAAAAGAAGGACAGTGTACCTGGTGCAGCATGAGATACGCATTCCCAGAGGGGGAAAAGGACAGTGTGCCTCGCGCACCGTGAGACACGCAGTCCAAGACGGGGAAAAGGAGTAAAGTGTACCTGTCACAGCGTGAGACACGCGATCCCAGAGGGGGAAAAGAATTACAGTGCACCTGGCACAGTGTTAGACACATGGTCCCAGAGTGGGAAAAGAATTACAGTGAACCTGGCGCACCGTGAGACACGCGGTCCCTGTGGGGAAAAGAAGGACAGTGTAACTGGTGCACCGTGAGACTCGCGGTCCATGACGGGGAACAGAAGGACAGCGTACCTGTCGCAGCGAGACACGCAGTCTCAGAGGGGGAACAGAAGGACAGTGTATCTGGCCCAGCGTGAGATACGCGGTTCTAGAGGGGAAAAGGGCAGTGTATCTGGCACATGTGAGACACGCGGTCCAAGACAGGGAAAAGAAGGACAGCGTTCCTGTCGCAGCGTGAGACACGCGGTCCCAGAGGGAGAAAAGAAGGACAGTGTACCTGTCGCAGTGTGAGACATGCAGTCCCAGAGGGAGAAAAGAAGGACAGTATATCTGGCCCAGCGTGAGATACGCGGTTCTAGAGGGGAAAAGGGCAGTGTATCTGGCACACGTGAGACACGCGGTCCAAGACAGGGAAAAGAAGGACAGTGTTCCTGTCGCAGCGTGAGACACGCGGTCCCAGAGGGGGGAAAAGACGGACAGTGCACCTGGTGCAGCGTGAGACACGTGGTCCCAGAGGGGGAAAAGAAGGACAGTGAACCTGGTTGAGTGTGAGACACGCGGTCCCAGAGGGGGAAAAGAAGGACAGTGCAACTGGTGCAGCGTGAGACACATGGTCCCAGAGGGGGAAAAGAAGGACAGTGTACCCGGTGCAGCATGAGATACGCATTCCCAGAGGGGGAAAAGAAGGACAGTATACTTCGCGCAGCGTGAGATACGCGGTTCCAGAGGGGAAAAGAAGGGCAGTGTAACTGGCACACATGTGAGACACGCGGTCCAAGAAGGGGAAAAGAAGGACAGTGCACCTGGCACAGCGTTAGGCAGGTGGTCCCAGAGTGGGAAAAGAATTACAGTGAACCTGGCGCACCGTAAGACACGCGGTCCCAGTGGGGAAAAGGACGGCAGTGTAACTGGTGCACCGTGTGACACGCGGTCCATGACGGGGAAAAGAAGGACAGTGTATCTGGCCCAGCGTGAGACACGCGGTCCCAGAGGGGGAAAAGAAGGACAGTGAACCTGGCCCAGCGTGAGACACGCGGACCCAGCAGGGGAAAAGAAGGGCAGTGAACCTGGTGGAGTGTGAGACACGCGGTCCCAGACAGGGAAAAGGAGAGTGTAACTTATGCACCGTGAGACACAGGGTCCCAGAGGGGGAATAGAAGGACAGTGTACCAGGCGCAGCGTGAGATACGCATTCCCAGAGGGGGAAAAGGACAGTGTGCCTCGCGCACCGTGAGACACGCAGTCCAAGACGGGGAAAAGGAGGAAAGTGTACCTTTCACAGCGTGAGACACGCGGTCCCAGAGGGGGAAAAGAATTACAGTGAACCTGGCGCAACGGAAGACACGCGGTCCCAGTGGGGAAAAGGACAGTGAAACTGGTGGAGCGTGACACACGCGGTCCCAGAGGGGGAAAAGAATTAGTGAAACTGGCGCAGCGTGAGATACGCGGTTCCAGAGGGGAAAAGGACAGTGTATCTGGCACACATGCAAGACACGCGGTCCAAGACAGGCAAAAGAAGGACAGTGTACCTGTCGCAGCATTAGACATGCGGTCCCAGGGGGGGGAAAAGACGGACAGTGTACCTGGTGCAGCGTGAGACACGCGGTCCCAGAGGGGGAAAAGAAGGACAGTGAACCTGGCCCAGCGTGAGACATGCGGACCCAGCAGGGGAAAAGAAGGACAGTGAACCTGGTGGAGTGTGAGACAGGCGGACCCAGCAGGGGAAAAGAAGGGCAGTGAACCTGGTGGAGTGTGAGACACGCGGTCCCAGAGGGGGAAAAGAAGGGCAGTGTACCTGGTGCAGCGTGAGACACACGGTCCCAGAGGTGGAAAAGGAGAGTGTAACTTATGCACCGTGAGACACAGGGTCCCAGAGCGGGAAAGTAAGGACAGTGCACCTGGCGCAGCGTGAGCCAGGCGATCCCAGAGGGGGAAAAGGACAGTGAACCTGGTGGAGCATGAGACACACCGTCCCAGAGGGGGAAAAGGACAGTGAAATGGGTGGAGCGTGAGACACGCGGTCCCAGAGGGGGAAAAGAAGGACAGTGTACCTGGCGCAGCGAGACACGCGGTCCCAGAGGGGGAAAAGAAGGACAGTGTACCATGCGCAGCGTGAGACACGCGGTCCCAGAGGGGGAAAAGAAGGACAGTGTACCAGGCGCAGCATGAGATACGCATTCCCAGAGGGGGAAAAGGACAGTGTGCCTCGCGCACCGTGAGACACGCAGTCCAAGACGGGGAAAAGGAGGAAAGTGTACCTGTCACAGCGTGAGACACACGGTCCCAGAGGGGGAAAAGAATTACAGTGAACCTGGCGCACCGGAAGACACGCGGTCCCAGTGGGGAAAAGGACAGTGAAACTGGCGCAGCGTGACACACGCGGTTCCAGAGGGCGAAAAGAAGGACAGTGCACCTGGCACAGCGTTGGACACATGGTCCCAGAGTGGGAAAAGAATTACAGTGAACCTGGCGCACAGTAAGACACGCGGTCCCTGTGGGGAAAAGAAGGACAGTGTAACTGGTGCACCGTGAGACTCGCGGTCCATGATGGGGAAAAGAAGGACAGTGTACTTTGTGCACGGTGAGACATGTGGGCCCAGAGGGAGAAAAGAAGGACATTGCATCTGGCCCAGCGTGAGACACTTAGTCACAGAGGGGGAAAAGGAGAGTGTAACTGGTGCATCGTGTGACACGTGGTCCAAGAAGGGGAAAAGAAGGACAGTGAACCTGGCCCAGCGTGAGACACGCGGACCCAGCAGGGGAAAAGAAGGGCAGTGAACCTGGTGGAGTGTGAGGCACGCGGTCCCAGAGGGGGAAAAGGAGAGTGTAACTTATGCACCGTGAGACACAGGGTCCCAGAGCGGGAAAATAAGGACAGTGCACCTGGCTCACCGTGAGACAGGCGGACCCAGCGGGGGAAAAGAAGGGCAGTGAACCTGGCGGACCGTGAGTCACGCAGTCCTAGAGGGGGAAAAGAAGGACAGTGTAACTGGTGCACCGTGAGACACGCGGTCCAAGACGGGGAAAAGATAGACAGTGTACCAGGCGCAGCGTGAGACACGCGGTCCCAGAGGGGGAAAAGATGGACAGTGTAACAGGCGCAGTGAGAGGCATGCGGTCTCAGAGGGGGAAAAGCAGGACAGTGTAACAGGTGCAGCGTGTGACACGCGGTACCAGAGGGGGAAAATAAGGACAGTTTACCTGGTGCAGCATGAGATACGCATTCCCAGAGGGGGAAAAGGACAGTGTGCCTCGCGCAGCGTGAGACACGCGGTCCAAGACGGGGAAAAGAAGGACAGTGTACCAGGCGCAGCGTGAGACACGCGGTCCCAGAGGGGGGAAAGAATTACAGTGCACCTGGCACAGTGTTAGACACGTGGTCCCAGAGTGGGAAAAGAATTACAGTGAACCTGGCGCACCGTAAGACACGCGGTCCCAGTGGGGAAAAGAAGGACAGTGTAACTGGTGCACCGTGAGACACGCGGTCCATGACGGGGAAAAGAAGGACAGTGTACCTGTCGCAGTGTGAGACACGCAGTCCCAGAGGGAGAAAAGAAGGACAGTGTATCTGGCCCAGCGTGAGATACTCCGTTCCAGAGGGGAAAAGGGCAGTGTATCTGGCACACATGTGAGACACGCGGTCCAAGACAGGGAAAAGAAGGACAGTGTTCCTGTCGCAGCGTGAGACACGTGGACCCAGAGGGGGGAAAAGACGGACAGTGTACCTGGTGCAGCGTGAGACACGCGGTCCCAGAGGGGGAAAAGAAGGACAGTGAACCTGGTTGAGTGTGAGACACGCGGTCCCAGAGGGGGAAAAGGACAGTGTACCTGGCGCAGCGTGAGACACGCGGTCCCAGACGGGGAAAAGGAGAGTGTAAGTTATGCACCGTGAGACACAGGGTCCCAGAGCGGGAAAGTAAGGACAGTGCACCTGGCGCAGCGTGAGGCAGGCGGACCCAGCGGGGGAAAAGAAGGGCAGTGAACCTGGCGGACCGTGAGTCACGCAGTCCCAGAGGGGGAAAAGAAGGACAGTGTAACTGGTGCACCGTGAGATACGCGGTCCAAGACGGGGAAAAGAAGGACAATGTACCTGTCACAGCGTGAGACACGCGGTCCCAGAGGGGGAAAAGAAGGACAGTGTACCAGGCGCAGCGTGAGACACGCGGTCCCAGAGGGGGAAAAGATGGACAGTGTAACAGGTGCAGTGAGAGGCACGCGATCTCAGAGGGGGAAAAGAAGGACAGTGTAACAGGTGCAGCGTGTGACACGCGGTCCCAGAGGGGGAAAATAAGGACAGTTTACCTGGTGCAGCATGAGATACGCATTCCCAGAGGGGGAAAAGGACAGTGTGCCTCGCGCACCGTGAGACACGCGGTCCAAGACGGGGAAAAGAAGGACAGTGTACCTGTCACAGCGTGAGACACGCGATCCCAGAGGGGGAAAAGAATTACAGTGCACCTGGCACAGTGTTAGACACGTGGTCCCAGAGTGGGAAAAGAATTACAGTGAACCTGGCGCACCGTAAGACACGCAGTCCCAGTGGGGAAAAGAAGGACAGTGTAACTGGTGCACCGTGAGACACGCGGTCCATGACGGGGAAAAGAAGGACAGCGTACCTGTCGCAGTGTGAGACACGCAGTCCCAGAGGGAGAAAAGAAGGACAGTATATCTGGCCCAGCGTGAGATACTCGGTTCCAGAGGGGAAAAGGGCAGTGTATCTGGCACACATGTGAGACACGCGGTCCAAGACAGGGAAAAGAAGGACAGTGTTCCTGTCGCAGCGTGAGACACGCGGTCCCAGAGGGGGGAAAAGACGGACAGTGTACCTGGTGCAGCGTGAGACACGCGGTCCCAGAGGGGGAAAAGAAGGACAGTGCACCTGGCTCACCGTGAGACAGGCGGACCCAGCGGGGGAAAAGAAGGACAGTGTACCTGGTGCAGCATGAGATACGCATTCCCAGAGGGGGAAAAGGACAGTGTGCCTCGCGCACCATGAGATACGCGGTTCCAGAGGGGAAAAGAAGGACAATGTAACTGGCACACATGTGAGACACGCGGTCCAAGACGGGGAAAAGAAGGACAGTGTACCTGTCGCAACGTGAGACACGCGGTCCCAGAGGGGGAAAAGAAGGACAGTGTAACTGGTGCAGCGTGAGATACGCGGTTCCAGAGGGGAAAAGAAGGACAGTGTAACTGGTGCAGCGTGAGACACGCGGTCCCAGAGGGGGAAAAGAAGGACAGTGTAACTGGTGCAGCGTGAGATACACATTCCCAGAGGGGGAAAAGAAGGACAGTACCTCGCGCAGCGTGAGATACGCGGTTCCAGAGGGGAAAAGAAGGACAGTGTAACTGGCACACATGTGAGACACGCGGTCCAAGACGGGGAAAAAAAGGACAGTGCATATGTCGCAGCGTGAGACACGCAGTCCCAGAGGGAGAAAAGAAGGACAGTGTATCTGGCCCAGCGTGAGATACTCCGTTCCAGAGGGGAAAAGGGCAGTGTATCTGGCACACATGTGAGACACGCGGTCCAAGACAGGGAAAAGAAGGACAGTGTTCCTGTCGCAGCGTGAGACACGTGGACCCAGAGGGGGGAAAAGATGGACAGTGTAACATGCGCAGTGAGAGGCACGCGGTCTCAGAGGGGGAAAAGAAGGACAGTGTAACTGGTGCAGCGTGAGACACGCGGTCCCAGAGGGGGAAAAGAAGGACAGTGTAACTGGTGCAGCGTGAGATACACATTCCCAGAGGGGGAAAAGAAGGACAGTGTACCTCGCGCAGCGTGAGATACGCGGTTCCAGAGGGGAAAAGAAGGACAGTGTAACTGGCACACATGTGAGACACGCGGTCCAAGACGGGGAAAAAAAGGACAGTGCATATGTCGCAGCGTGAGACACGTGGTCTCAGAGGGGGAAAAGAAGGACAGTGTACCAGGCGCAGCGTGAGACACGTGGTCCCAGAGGGGGAAAAGATGGACAGTGTAACATGCGCAGTGAGAGGCACGCGGTCTCAGAGGGGGAAAAGAAGGACAGTGTAACAGGTGCAGCGTGTGACACGCGGTCCCAGAGGGGGAAAATAAGGACAGTTTACCTGGTGCAGCATGAGATACGCATTCCCAGAGGGGGAAAAGGACAGTGTGCCTCGCGCACCGTGAGACACGCGGTCCAAGACGGGGAAAAGAAGGACAGTGTACCTGTCACAGCGTGAGACACGCGGTCCCAGAGGGGGAAAAGAATTACAGTGCACCTGGCGCACCGTAAGACACGCGGTCCCAGTGGGGAAAAGAAGGACAGTGTAACTGGTGCACCGTGAGACACGCGGTCCATGACGGGTTAAAGAAGGACAGTGTACCTGTCGCAGTGTGAGACACGCAGTCCCAGAGGGAGAAAAGAAGGACAGTGTATCTGGCCCAGCGTGAGATATGCGGTTCCAGAGGGGAAAAGGGCAGTGTATCTGGCACACATGTGAGACACGCGGTCCAAGACAGGGAAAAGAAGGACAGTGTTCCTGTCGCAGCGTGAGACACGCGGTCCCAGAGGGGGAAAAGACGGACAGTGTACCTGGTGCAGCGTGAGACACGCGGTCCCAGAGGGGGAAAAGGAGGACAGTGAACCTGGTTGAGTGTGAGACACGCGGTCCCAGAGGGGGAAAAGGACAGTGTACCTGGCGCAGCGTGAGACACGCGGTCCCAGACGGGGAAAAGGAGAGTGTAAGTTATGCACCGTGAGACACAGGGTCCCAGAGCGGGAAAATAAGGAAAGTGCACCTGGCGCAGCGTGAGGCAGGCGATCCCAGAGGGGGAAAAGGACAGTGAACCTGGTGGAGCATGAGACACGCCGTCCCAGAGGGGGAAAAGTACAGTGAAATGGGTGGAGCGTGAGACACGCGGTCCCAGAGGGGGAAAAGATGGACAGTGTAACAGGCGCAGTGAGAGGAACGCGATCTCAGAGGGGGAAAAGAAGGACAGTGTAACAGGTGCAGCGTGTGACACGCGGTCCCAGAGGGGGAAAATAAGGACAGTTTACCTGGTGCAGCATGAGATACGCATTCCCAGAGGGGGAAAAGGACAGTGTGCCTCGCGCACCGTGAGACACGCGGTCCAAGACGGGGAAAAGAAGGACAGTGTACCTGTCACAGCGTGAGACACGCGATCCCAGAGGGGGAAAAGAATTACAGTGCACCTGGCACAGTGTTAGACACGTGGTCCCAGAGTGGGAAAATAATTACAGTGAACCTGGCGCACCGTAAGACACGCGGTCCCAGTGGGGAAAAGAAGGACAGTGTAACTGGTGCACCGTGAGACACGCGGTCCATGACGGGGAAAAGAAGGACAGTGTACCTGTCGCAGTGTGAGACACGCAGTCCCAGAGGGAGAAAAGAAGGACAGTGTATCTGGCCCAGCGTGAGATACTCCGTTCCAGAGGGGAAAAGGGCAGTGTATCTGGCACACATGTGAGACACGCGGTCCAAGACAGGGAAAAGAAGGACAGTGTTCCTGTCGCAGCGTGAGACACGTGGACCCAGAGGGGGGAAAAGACGGACAGTGTACCTGGTGCAGCGTGAGACACGCGGTCCCAGAGGGGGAAAAGAAGGACAGTGAACCTGGTTGAGTGTGAGACACGCGGTCCCAGAGGGGGAAAAGGACAGTGTACCTGGCGCAGCGTGAGACACGCGGTCCCAGACGGGGAAAAGGAGAGTGTAAGTTATGCACCGTGAGACACAGGGTCCCAGAGCGGGAAAGTAAGGACAGTGCACCTGGCGCAGCGTGAGGCAGGCGGACCCAGCGGGGGAAAAGAAGGGCAGTGAACCTGGCGGACCGTGAGTCACGCAGTCCCAGAGGGGGAAAAGAAGGACAGTGTAACTGGTGCACCGTGAGATACGCGGTCCAAGACGGGGAAAAGAAGGACAATGTACCTGTCACAGCGTGAGACACGCGGTCCCAGAGGGGGAAAAGAAGGACAGTGTAACAGGTGCCGTGAGAGGCACGCGATCTCAGAGGGGGAAAAGAAGGACAGTGTAACAGGTGCAGCGTGTGACACGCGGTCCCAGAGGGGGAAAATAAGGACAGTTTACCTGGTGCAGCATGAGATACGCATTCCCAGAGGGGGAAAAGGACAGTGTGCCTCGCGCACCGTGAGACACGCGGTCCAAGACGGGGAAAAGAAGGACAGTGTACCTGTCACAGCGTGAGACACGCGATCCCAGAGGGGGAAAAGAATTACAGTGCACCTGGCACAGTGTTAGACACGTGGTCCCAGAGTGGGAAAAGAATTACAGTGAACCTGGCGCACCGTAAGACACGCAGTCCCAGTGGGGAAAAGGACAGTGTAACTGGTGCACCGTGAGACACGCGGTCCATGACGGGGAAAAGAAGGACAGTGTACCTGTCGCAGTGTGAGACACGCAGTCCCAGAGGGAGAAAAGAAGGACAGTATATCTGGCCCAGCGTAAGATACTCGGTTCCAGAGGGGAAAAGGGCAGTGTATCTGGCACACATGTGAGACACGCGGTCCAAGACAGGGAAAAGAAGGACAGTGTTCCTGTCGCAGCGTGAGACACGTGGACCCAGAGGGGGGAAAAGACGGACAGTGTACCTGGTGCAGCGTGAGACACGCGGTCCCAGAGGGGGAAAAGAAGGACAGTGCACCTGGCTCACCGTGAAGACAGGCGGACCCAGCGGGGGAAAAGAAGGACAGTGTACCTGGTGCAGCATGAGATACGCATTCCCAGAGGGGGAAAAGGACAGTGTGCCTCGCGCACCATGAGATACGCGGTTCCAGAGGGGAAAAGAAGGACAATGTAACTGGCACACATGTGAGACACGCGGTCCAAGACGGGGAAAAGAAGGACAGTGTACCTGTCGCAACGTGAGACACGCGGTCCCAGAGGGGGAAAAGAAGGACAGTGTAACTGGTGCAGCGTGAGATACGCGGTTCCAGAGGGGAAAAGAAGGACAGTGTAACTGGTGCAGCGTGAGACACGCGGTCCCAGAGGGGGAAAAGAAGGACAGTGTAACTGGTGCAGCGTGAGATACACATTCCCAGAGGGGGAAAAGAAGGACAGTACCTCGCGCAGCGTGAGATACGCGGTTCCAGAGGGGAAAAGAAGGACAGTGTAACTGGCACACATGTGAGACACGCGGTCCAAGACGGGGAAAAAAAGGACAGTGCATATGTCGCAGCGTGAGACACGCGGTCTCAGAGGGGGAAAAGAAGGACAGTGTACCAGGCGCAGCGTGAGACACGCGGTCCCAGAGGGGGAAAAGATGGACAGTGTAACATGCGCAGTGAGAGGCACGCGGTCTCAGAGGGGGAAAAGAAGGACAGTGTAACAGGTGCAGCGTGAGACACGCGGTCCCAGAGGGGGAAAATAAGGACAGTTTACCTGGTGCAGCATGAGATACGCATTCCCAGAGGGGGAAAAGGACAGTGTGCCTCGCGCACCGTGTGACATGCGGTCCAAGACGGGGAAAAGAAGGACAGTGTACCTGTCACAGCGTGAGACACGCGGTCCCAGAGGGGGAAAAGAATTACAGTGCACCTGGCGCACCGTAAGACACGCGGTCCCAGTGGGGAAAAGAAGGACAGTGTAACTGGTGCACCGTGAGACACGCGGTCCATGACGGGGAAAAGAAGGACAGTGTACCTGTCGCAGTGTGAGACACGCAGTCCCAGAGGGAGAAAAGAAGGACAGTGTATCTGGCCCAGCGTGAGATATGCGGTTCCAGAGGGGAAAAGGGCAGTGTATCTGGCACACATGTGAGACACGCGGTCCAAGAAAGTGAAAAAAAGGACAGTGTTCCTGTCGCAGCGTGAGACACGCGGTCCCAGAGGGGGGAAAAGACGGACAGTGTACCTGGTGCAGCGTGAGACACGCGGTCCCAGAGGGGGAAAAGGAGGACAGTGAACCTGGTTGAGTGTGAGACACGCGGTCCCAGAGGGGGAAAAGGACAGTGTACCTGGCGCAGCGTGAGACACGCGGTCCCAGACGGGGAAAAGGAGAGTGTAAGTTATGCACCGTGAGACACAGGGTCCCAGAGCGGGAAAATAAGGAAAGTGCACCTGGCGCAGCGTGAGGCAGGCGATCCCAGAGGGGGAAAAGGACAGTGAACCTGGTGGAGCATGAGACACGCCGTCCCAGAGGGGGAAAAGTACAGTGAAATGGGTGGAGCGTGAGACACGCGGTCCCAGAGGGGGAAAAGATGGACAGTGTAACAGGCGCAGTGAGAGGCACGCGATCTCAGAGGGGGAAAAGAAGGACAGTGTAACAGGTGCAGCGTGTGACACGCGGTCCCAGAGGGGGAAAATAAGGACAGTTTACCTGGTGCAGCATGAGATACGCATTCCCAGAGGGCGAAAAGGACAGTGTGCCTCGCGCACCGTGAGACACGCGGTCCAAGACGGGGAAAAGAAGGACAGTGTACCTGTCACAGCGTGAGACACGCGATCCCAGAGGGGGAAAAGAATTACAGTGCACCTGGCACAGTGTTAGACACGTGGTCCCAGAGTGGGAAAAGAATTACAGTGAACCTGGCGCACCGTAAGACACGCGGTCCCAGTGGGGAAAAGAAGGACAGTGTAACTGGTGCACCGTGAGACACGCGGTCCATGACGGGGAAAAGAAGGACAGTGTACCTGTCGCAGTGTGAGACACGCAGTCCCAGAGGGAGAAAAGAAGGACAGTGTATCTGGCCCAGCGTGAGATACTCCGTTCCAGAGGGGAAAAGGGCAGTGTATCTGGCACACATGTGAGACACGCGGTCCAAGACAGGGAAAAGAAGGACAGTGTTCCTGTCGCAGCGTGAGACACGTGGACCCAGAGGGGGGAAAAGACGGACAGTGTACCTGGTGCAGCGTGAGACACGCGGTCCCAGAGGGGGAAAAGAAGGACAGTGAACCTGGTTGAGTGTGAGACACGCGGTCCCAGAGGGGGAAAAGGACAGTGTACCTGGCGCAGCGTGAGACACGCGGTCCCAGACGGGGAAAAGGAGAGTGTAAGTTATGCACCGTGAGACACAGGGTCCCAGAGCGGGAAAGTAAGGACAGTGCACCTGGCGCAGCGTGAGGCAGGCGGACCTAGCGGGGGAAAAGAAGGGCAGTGAACCTGGCGGACCGTGAGTCACGCAGTCCCAGAGGGGGAAAAGAAGGACAGTGTAACTGGTGCACCGTGAGATACGCGGTCCAAGACAGGGAAAAGAAGGACAATGTACCTGTCACAGCGTGAGACACGCGGTCCCAGAGGGGGAAAAGAAGGACAGTGTAACAGGTGCAGTGAGAGGCACGCGATCTCAGAGGGGGAAAAGAAGGACAGTGTAACAGGTGCAGCGTGTGACACGCGGTCCCAGAGGGGGAAAATAAGGACAGTTTACCTGGTGCAGCATGAGATACGCATTCCCAGAGGGGGAAAAGGACAGTGTGCCTCGCGCACCGTGAGACACGCGGTCCAAGACGGGGAAAAGAAGGACAGTGTACCTGTCACAGCGTGAGACACGCGATCCCAGAGGGGGAAAAGAATTACAGTGCACCTGGCACAGTGTTAGACACGTGGTCCCAGAGTGGGAAAAGAATTACAGTGAACCTGGCGCACCGTAAGACACGCAGTCCCAGTGGGGAAAAGAAGGACAGTGTAACTGGTGCACCGTGAGACACGCGGTCCATGACGGGGAAAAGAAGGACAGTGTACCTGTCGCAGTGTGAGACACGCAGTCCCAGAGGGAGAAAAGAAGGACAGTATATCTGGCCCAGCGTGAGATACTCGGTTCCAGAGGGGAAAAGGGCAGTGTATCTGGCACACATGTGAGACACGCGGTCCAAGACAGGGAAAAGAAGGACAGTGTTCCTGTCGCAGCGTGAGACACGCGGTCCCAGAGGGGGGAAAAGACGGACAGTGTACCTGGTGCAGCGTGAGACACGCGGTCCCAGAGGGGGAAAAGGAGGACAGTGAACCTGGTTGAGTGTGAGACACGCGGTCCCAGAGGGGGAAAAGGACAGTGTACCTGGCGCAGCGTGAGACACGCGGTCCCAGACGGGGAAAAGGAGAGTGTAAGTATGCACCGTGAGACACAGGGTCCCAGAGCGGGAAAATAAGGAAAGTGCACCTGGCGCAGCGTGAGGCAGGCGATCCCAGAGGGGGAAAAGGACAGTGAACCTGGTGGAGCATGAGACACGCCGTCCCAGAGGGGGAAAAGTACAGTGAAATGGGTGGAGCGTGAGACACGCGGTCCCAGAGGGGGAAAAGATGGACAGTGTAACAGGCGCAGTGAGAGGCACGCGATCTCAGAGGGGGAAAAGAAGGACAGTGTAACAGGTGCAGCGTGTGACACGCGGTCCCAGAGGGGGAAAATAAGGACAGTTTACCTGGTGCAGCATGAGATACGCATTCCCAGAGGGCGAAAAGGACAGTGTGCCTCGCGCACCGTGAGACACGCGGTCCAAGACGGGGAAAAGAAGGACAGTGTACCTGTCACAGCGTGAGACACGCGATCCCAGAGGGGGAAAAGAATTACAGTGCACCTGGCACAGTGTTAGACACGTGGTCCCAGAGTGGGAAAAGAATTACAGTGAACCTGGCGCACCGTAAGACACGCGGTCCCAGTGGGGAAAAGAAGGACAGTGTAACTGGTGCACCGTGAGACACGCGGTCCATGACGGGGAAAAGAAGGACAGTGTACCTGTCGCAGTGTGAGACACGCAGTCCCAGAGGGAGAAAAGAAGGACAGTGTATCTGGCCCAGCGTGAGATACTCCGTTCCAGAGGGGAAAAGGGCAGTGTATCTGGCACACATGTGAGACACGCGGTCCAAGACAGGGAAAAGAAGGACAGTGTTCCTGTCGCAGCGTGAGACACGTGGACCCAGAGGGGGGAAAAGACGGACAGTGTACCTGGTGCAGCGTGAGACACGCGGTCCCAGAGGGGGAAAAGAAGGACAGTGAACCTGGTTGAGTGTGAGACACGCGGTCCCAGAGGGGGAAAAGGACAGTGTACCTGGCGCAGCGTGAGACACGCGGTCCCAGACGGGGAAAAGGAGAGTGTAAGTTATGCACCGTGAGACACAGGGTCCCAGAGCGGGAAAGTAAGGACAGTGCACCTGGCGCAGCGTGAGGCAGGCGGACCCAGCGGGGGAAAAGAAGGGCAGTGAACCTGGCGGACCGTGAGTCACGCAGTCCCAGAGGGGGAAAAGAAGGACAGTGTAACTGGTGCACCGTGAGATACGCGGTCCAAGACGGGGAAAAGAAGGACAATGTACCTGTCACAGCGTGAGACACGCGGTCCCAGAGGGGGAAAAGAAGGACAGTGTAACAGGTGCAGTGAGAGGCACGCGATCTCAGAGGGGGAAAAGAAGGACAGTGTAACAGGTGCAGCGTGTGACACGCGGTCCCAGAGGGGGAAAATAAGGACAGTTTACCTGGTGCAGCATGAGATACGCATTCCCAGAGGGGGAAAAGGACAGTGTGCCTCGCGCACCGTGAGACACGCGGTCCAAGACGGGGAAAAGAAGGACAGTGTACCTGTCACAGCGTGAGACACGCGATCCCAGAGGGGGAAAAGAATTACAGTGCACCTGGCACAGTGTTAGACACGTGGTCCCAGAGTGGGAAAAGAATTACAGTGAACCTGGCGCACCGTAAGACACGCAGTCCCAGTGGGGAAAAGAAGGACAGTGTAACTGGTGCACCGTGAGACACGCGGTCCATGACGGGGAAAAGAAGGACAGTGTACCTGTCGCAGTGTGAGACACGCAGTCCCAGAGGGAGAAAAGAAGGACAGTATATCTGGCCCAGCGTGAGATACTCGGTTCCAGAGGGGAAAAGGGCAGTGTATCTGGCACACATGTGAGACACGCGGTCCAAGACAGGGAAAAGAAGGACAGTGTTCCTGTCGCAGCGTGAGACACGCGGTCCCAGAGGGGGGAAAAGACGGACAGTGTACCTGGTGCAGCGTGAGACACGCGGTCCCAGAGGGGGAAAAGAAGGACAGTGCACCTGGCTCACCGTGAGACAGGCGGACCCAGCGGGGGAAAAGAAGGACAGTGTACCTGGTGCAGCATGAGATACGCATTCCCAGAGGGGGAAAAGGACAGTGTGCCTCGCGCACCATGAGATACGCGGTTCCAGAGGGGAAAAGAAGGACAATGTAACTGGCACACATGTGAGACACGCGGTCCAAGACGGGGAAAAGAAGGACAGTGTACCTGTCGCAACGTGAGACACGCGGTCCCAGAGGGGGAAAAGAAGGACAGTGTAACTGGTGCAGCGTGAGATACGCGGTTCCAGAGGGGAAAAGAAGGACAGTGTAACTGGTGCAGCGTGAGACACGCGGTCCCAGAGGGGGAAAAGAAGGACAGTGTAACTGGTGCAGCGTGAGATACACATTCCCAGAGGGGGAAAAGAAGGACAGTACCTCGCGCAGCGTGAGATACGCGGTTCCAGAGGGGAAAAGAAGGACAGTGCAACTGGCACACATGTGAGACACGCGGTCCAAGACGGGGAAAAAAAGGACAGTGCATATGTCGCAGCGTGAGACACGTGGTCCCAGAGGGGGAAAAGAAGGACAGTGTACCAGGCGCAGCGTGAGACACGCGGTCCCAGAGGGGGAAAAGATGGACAGTGTAACATGCGCAGTGAGAGGCACGCGGTCTCAGAGGGGGAAAAGAAGGACAGTGTAACAGGTGCAGCGTGTGACACGCGGTCCCAAAGGGGGAAAAGAAGGACAGTTTACCTGGTGCAGCAGGAGATACGCATTCCCAGAGGGGGAAAAGGACAGTGTGCCTCGCGCACCGTGAGACACGCGGTCCAAGACGGGGAAAAGAAGGACAGTGTACCTGTCACAGCGTGAGACACGCAGTCCCAGAGGGAGAAAAGAAGGACAGTGTATCTGGCCCAGCGTGAGATATGCGGTTCCAGAGGGGAAAAGGGCAGTGTATCTGGCACACATGTGAGACACGCGGTCCAAGACAGGGAAAAGAAGGACAGTGTTCCTGTCGCAGCGTGAGACACGCGGTCCCAGAGGGGGGAAAAGACGGACAGTGTACCTGGTGCAGCGTGAGACACGCGGTCCCAGAGGGGGAAAAGGAGGACAGTGAACCTGGTTGAGTGTGAGACACGCGGTCCCAGAGGGGGAAAAGGACAGTGTACCTGGCGCAGCGTGAGACACGCGGTCCCGGACGGGGAAAAGGAGAGTGTAAGTTATGCACCGTGAGACACAGGGTCCCAGAGCGGGAAAATAAGGAAAGTGCACCTGGCGCAGCGTGAGGCAGGCGATCCCAGAGGGGGAAAAGGACAGTGAACCTGGTGGAGCATGAGACACGCCGTCCCAGAGGGGGAAAAGTACAGTGAAATGGGTGGAGCGTGAGACACGCGGTCCCAGAGGGGGAAAAGATGGACAGTGTAACAGGCGCAGTGAGAGGCACGCGATCTCAGAGGGGGAAAAGAAGGACA
Source organism: Heptranchias perlo (assembly GCF_035084215.1). Classification (NCBI taxonomy): domain Eukaryota; kingdom Metazoa; phylum Chordata; class Chondrichthyes; order Hexanchiformes; family Hexanchidae; genus Heptranchias; species Heptranchias perlo. The sequence continues at coordinate 164,522 of NW_027139367.1, forward strand.
GTGTAACAGGTGCAGCGTGTGACACGCGGTCCCAGAGGGGGAAAATAAGGACAGTTTACCTGGTGCAGCATGAGATACGCATTCCCAGAGGGCGAAAAGGACAGTGTGCCTCGCGCACCGTGAGACACGCGGTCCAAGACGGGGAAAAGAAGGACAGTGTACCTGTCACAGCGTGAGACACGCGATCCCAGAGGGGGAAAAGAATTACAGTGCACCTGGCACAGTGTTAGACACGTGGTCCCAGAGTGGGAAAAGAATTACAGTGAACCTGGCGCACCGTAAGACACGCGGTCCCAGTGGGGAAAAGAAGGACAGTGTAACTGGTGCACCGTGAGACACGCGGTCCATGACGGGGAAAAGAAGGACAGTGTACCTGTCGCAGTGTGAGACACGCAGTCCCAGAGGGAGAAAAGAAGGACAGTGTATCTGGCCCAGCGTGAGATACTCCGTTCCAGAGGGGAAAAGGGCAGTGTATCTGGCACACATGTGAGACACGCGGTCCAAGACAGGGAAAAGAAGGACAGTGTTCCTGTCGCAGCGTGAGACACGTGGACCCAGAGGGGGGAAAAGACGGACAGTGTACCTGGTGCAGCGTGAGACACGCGGTCCCAGAGGGGGAAAAGAAGGACAGTGAACCTGGTTGAGTGTGAGACACGCGGTCCCAGAGGGGGAAAAGGACAGTGTACCTGGCGCAGCGTGAGACACGCGGTCCCAGACGGGGAAAAGGAGAGTGTAAGTTATGCACCGTGAGACACAGGGTCCCAGAGCGGGAAAATAAGGAAAGTGCACCTGGCGCAGCGTGAGGCAGGCGATCCCAGAGGGGGAAAAGGACAGTGAACCTGGTGGAGCATGAGACACGCCGTCCCAGAGGGGGAAAAGTACAGTGAAATGGGTGGAGCGTGAGACACGCGGTCCCAGAGGGGGAAAAGATGGACAGTGTAACAGGCGCAGTGAGAGGCACGCGATCTCAGAGGGGGAAAAGAAGGACAGTGTAACAGGTGCAGCGTGTGACACGCGGTCCCAGAGGGGGAAAATAAGGACAGTTTACCTGGTGCAGCATGAGATACGCATTCCCAGAGGGCGAAAAGGACAGTGTGCCTCGCGCACCGTGAGACACGCGGTCCAAGACGGGGAAAAGAAGGACAGTGTACCTGTCACAGCGTGAGACACGCGATCCCAGAGGGGGAAAAGAATTACAGTGCACCTGGCACAGTGTTAGACACGTGGTCCCAGAGTGGGAAAAGAATTACAGTGAACCTGGCGCACCGTAAGACACGCGGTCCCAGTGGGGAAAAGAAGGACAGTGTAACTGGTGCACCGTGAGACACGCGGTCCATGACGGGGAAAAGAAGGACAGTGTACCTGTCGCAGTGTGAGACACGCAGTCCCAGAGGGAGAAAAGAAGGACAGTGTATCTGGCCCAGCGTGAGATACTCCGTTCCAGAGGGGAAAAGGGCAGTGTATCTGGCACACATGTGAGACACGCGGTCCAAGACAGGGAAAAGAAGGACAGTGTTCCTGTCGCAGCGTGAGACACGTGGACCCAGAGGGGGGAAAAGACGGACAGTGTACCTGGTGCAGCGTGAGACACGCGGTCCCAGAGGGGGAAAAGAAGGACAGTGAACCTGGTTGAGTGTGAGACACGCGGTCCCAGAGGGGGAAAAGGACAGTGTACCTGGCGCAGCGTGAGACACGCGGTCCCAGACGGGGAAAAGGAGAGTGTAAGTTATGCACCGTGAGACACAGGGTCCCAGAGCGGGAAAGTAAGGACAGTGCACCTGGCGCAGCGTGAGGCAGGCGGACCCAGCGGGGGAAAAGAAGGGCAGTGAACCTGGCGGACCGTGAGTCACGCAGTCCCAGAGGTGGAAAAGAAGGACAGTGTAACTGGTGCACCGTGAGATACGCGGTCCAAGACGGGGAAAAGAAGGACAATGTACCTGTCACAGCGTGAGACACGCGGTCCCAGAGGGGGAAAAGAAGGACAGTGTATCAGGTGCAGTGAGAGGCACGCGATCTCAGAGGGGGAAAAGAAGGACAGTGTAACAGGTGCAGCGTGTGACACGCGGTCCCAGAGGGGGAAAATAAGGACAGTTTACCTGGTGCAGCATGAGATACGCATTCCCAGAGGGGGAAAAGGACAGTGTGCCTCGCGCACCGTGAGACACGCGGTCCAAGACGGGGAAAAGAAGGACAGTGTACCTGTCACAGCGTGAGACACACGATCCCAGAGGGGGAAAAGAATTACAGTGCACCTGGCACAGTGTTAGACACGTGGTCCCAGAGTGGGAAAAGAATTACAGTGAACCTGGCGCACCGTAAGACACGCAGTCCCAGTGGGGAAAAGAAGGACAGTGTAACTGGTGCACCGTGAGACACGCGGTCCATGACGGGGAAAAGAAGGACAGTGTACCTGTCGCAGTGTGAGACACGCAGTCCCAGAGGGAGAAAAGAAGGACAGTATATCTGGCCCAGCGTGAGATACTCGGTTCCAGAGGGGAAAAGGGCAGTGTATCTGGCACACATGTGAGACACGCGGTCCAAGACAGGGAAAAGAAGGACAGTGTTCCTGTCGCAGCGTGAGACACGCGGTCCCAGAGGGGGGAAAAGACGGACAGTGTACCTGGTGCAGCGTGAGACACGCGGTCCCAGAGGGGGAAAAGAAGGACAGTGCACCTGGCTCACCGTGAGACAGGCGGACCCAGCGGGGGAAAAGAAGGACAGTGTACCTGGTGCAGCATGAGATACGCATTCCCAGAGGGGGAAAAGGACAGTGTGCCTCGCGCACCATGAGATACGCGGTTCCAGAGGGGAAAAGAAGGACAATGTAACTGGCACACATGTGAGACACGCGGTCCAAGACGGGGAAAAGAAGGACAGTGTACCTGTCGCAACGTGAGACACGCGGTCCCAGAGGGGGAAAAGAAGGACAGTGTAACTGGTGCAGCGTGAGATACGCGGTTCCAGAGGGGAAAAGAAGGACAGTGTAACTGGTGCAGCGTGAGACACGCGGTCCCAGAGGGGGAAAAGAAGGACAGTGTCACTGGTGCAGCGTGAGATACACATTCCCAGAGGGGGAAAAGAAGGACAGTACCTCGCGCAGCGTGAGATACGCGGTTCCAGAGGGGAAAAGAAGGACAGTGTAACTGGCACACATGTGAGACACGCGGTCCAAGACGGGGAAAAAAAGGACAGTGCATATGTCGCAGCGTGAGACACGTGGTCTCAGAGGGGGAAAAGAAGGACAGTGTACCAGGCGCAGCGTGAGACACGCGGTCCCAGAGGGGGAAAAGATGGACAGTGTAACATGCGCAGTGAGAGGCACGCGGTCTCAGAGGGGGAAAAGAAGGACAGTGTAACAGGTGCAGCGTGTGACACGCGGTCCCAGAGGGGGAAAATAAGGACAGTTTACCTGGTGCAGCATGAGATACGCATTCCCAGAGGGGGAAAAGGACAGTGTGCCTCGCGCACCGTGAGACACGCGGTCCAAGACGGGGAAAAGAAGGACAGTGTACCTGTCACAGCGTGAGACACGCAGTCCCAGAGGGAGAAAAGAAGGACAGTGTATCTGGCCCAGCGTGAGATATGCGGTTCCAGAGGGGAAAAGGGCAGTGTATCTGGCACACATGTGAGACACGCGGTCCAAGACAGGGAAAAGAAGGACAGTGTTCCTGTCGCAGCGTGAGACACGCGGTCCCAGAGGGGGGAAAAGACGGACAGTGTACCTGGTGCAGCGTGAGACACGCGGTCCCAGAGGGGGAAAAGGAGGACAGTGAACCTGGTTGAGTGTGAGACACGCGGTCCCAGAGGGGGAAAAGGACAGTGTACCTGGCGCAGCGTGAGACACGCGGTCCCAGACGGGGAAAAGGAGAGTGTAAGTTATGCACCGTGAGACACAGGGTCCCAGAGCGGGAAAATAAGGAAAGTGCACCTGGCGCAGCGTGAGGCAGGCGATCCCAGAGGGGGAAAAGGACAGTGAACCTGGTGGAGCATGAGACACGCCGTCCCAGAGGGGGAAAAGTACAGTGAAATGGGTGGAGCGTGAGACACGCGGTCCCAGAGGGGGAAAAGATGGACAGTGTAACAGGCGCAGTGAGAGGCACGCGATCTCAGAGGGGGAAAAGAAGGACAGTGTAACAGGTGCAGCGTGTGACACGCGGTCCCAGAGGGGGAAAATAAGGACAGTTTACCTGGTGCAGCATGAGATACGCATTCCCAGAGGGCGAAAAGGACAGTGTGCCTCGCGCACCGTGAGACACGCGGTCCAAGACGGGGAAAAGAAGGACAGTGTACCTGTCACAGCGTGAGACACGCGATCCCAGAGGGGGAAAAGAATTACAGTGCACCTGGCACAGTGTTAGACACGTGGTCCCAGAGTGGGAAAAGAATTACAGTGAACCTGGCGCACCGTAAGACACGCGGTCCCAGTGGGGAAAAGAAGGACAGTGTAACTGGTGCACCGTGAGACACGCGGTCCATGACGGGGAAAAGAAGGACAGTGTACCTGTCGCAGTGTGAGACACGCAGTCCCAGAGGGAGAAAAGAAGGACAGTGTATCTGGCCCAGCGTGAGATACTCCGTTCCAGAGGGGAAAAGGGCAGTGTATCTGGCACACATGTGAGACACACGGTCCAAGACAGGGAAAAGAAGGACAGTGTTCCTGTCGCAGCGTGAGACACGTGGACCCAGAGGGGGGAAAAGACGGACAGTGTACCTGGTGCAGCGTGAGACACGCGGTCCCAGAGGGGGAAAAGAAGGACAGTGAACCTGGTTGAGTGTGAGACACGCGGTCCCAGAGGGGGAAAAGGACAGTGTACCTGGCGCAGCGTGAGACACGCGGTCCCAGACGGGGAAAAGGAGAGTGTAAGTTATGCACCGTGAGACACAGGGTCCCAGAGCGGGAAAGTAAGGACAGTGCACCTGGCGCAGCGTGAGGCAGGCGGACCCAGCGGGGGAAAAGAAGGGCAGTGAACCTGGCGGACCGTGAGTCACGCAGTCCCAGAGGGGGAAAAGAAGGACAGTGTAACTGGTGCACCGTGAGATACGCGGTCCAAGACGGGGAAAAGAAGGACAATGTACCTGTCACAGCGTGAGACACGCGGTCCCAGAGGGGGAAAAGAAGGACAGTGTAACAGGTGCAGTGAGAGGCACGCGATCTCAGAGGGGGAAAAGAAGGACAGTGTAACAGGTGCAGCGTGTGACACGCGGTCCCAGAGGGGGAAAATAAGGACAGTTTACATGGTGCAGCATGAGATACGCATTCCCAGAGGGGGAAAAGGACAGTGTGCCTCGCGCACCGTGAGACACGCGGTCCAAGACGGGGAAAAGAAGGACAGTGTACCTGTCCCAGCGTGAGACACGCGATCCCAGAGGGGGAAAAGAATTACAGTGCACCTGGCACAGTGTTAGACACGTGGTCCCAGAGTGGGAAAAGAATTACAGTGAACCTGGCGCACCGTAAGACACGCAGTCCCAGTGGGGAAAAGAAGGACAGTGTAACTGGTGCACCGTGAGACACGCGGTCCATGACGGGGAAAAGAAGGACAGCGTACCTGTCGCAGTGTGAGACACGCAGTCCCAGAGGGAGAAAAGAAGGACAGTATATCTGGCCCAGCGTGAGATACTCGGTTCCAGAGGGGAAAAGGGCAGTGTATCTGGCACACATGTGAGACACGCGGTCCAAGACAGGGAAAAGAAGGACAGTGTTCCTGTCGCAGCGTGAGACACGCGGTCCCAGAGGGGGGAAAAGACGGACAGTGTACCTGGTGCAGCGTGAGACACGCGGTCCCAGAGGGGGAAAAGAAGGACAGTGCACCTGGCTCACCGTGAGACAGGCGGACCCAGCGGGGGAAAAGAAGGACAGTGTACCTGGTGCAGCATGAGATACGCATTCCCAGAGGGGGAAAAGGACAGTGTGCCTCGCGCACCATGAGATACGTGGTTCCAGAGGGGAAAAGAAGGACAATGTAACTGGCACACATGTGAGACACGCGGTCCAAGACGGGGAAAAGAAGGACAGTGTAACTGGTGCAGCGTGAGATACGCGGTTCCAGAGGGGAAAAGAAGGACAGTGTAACTGGTGCAGCGTGAGACACGCGGTCCCAGAGGGGGAAAAGAAGGACAGTGTAACTGGTGCAGCGTGAGATACACATTCCCAGAGGGGGAAAAGAAGGACAGTACCTCGCGCAGCGTGAGATACGCGGTTCCAGAGGGGAAAAGAAGGACAGTGTAACTGGCACACATGTGAGACACGCGGTCCAAGACGGGGAAAAAAAGGACAGTGCATATGTTGCAGCGTGAGACACGTGGTCTCAGAGGGGGAAAAGAAGGACAGTGTACCAGGCGCAGCGTGAGACACGCGGTCCCAGAGGGGGAAAAGATGGACAGTGTAACATGCGCAGTGAGAGGCACGCGGTCTCAGAGGGGGAAAAGAAGGACAGTGTAACTGGTGCAGCGTGAGATACGCGGTTCCAGAGGGGAAAAGAAGGACAGTGTAACTGGTGCAGCGTGAGACACGCGGTCCCAGAGGGGGAAAAGAAGGACAGTGTAACTGGTGCAGCGTGAGATACACATTCCCAGAGGGGGAAAAGAAGGACAGTACCTCGCGCAGCGTGAGATACGCGGTTCCAGAGGGGAAAAGAAGGACAGTGTAACTGGCACACATGTGAGACACGCGGTCCAAGACGGGGAAAAAAAGGACAGTGTACCTCGCGCAGCGTGAGATACGCGGTTCCAGAGGGGAAAAGATGGACAGTGTAACATGCGCAGTGAGAGGCACGCGGTCTCAGAGGGGGAAAAGAAGGACAGTGTACCAGGCGCAGCGTGAGACACGCGGTCCCAGAGGGGGAAAAGATGGACAGTGTAACATGCGCAGTGAGAGGCACGCGGTCTCAGAGGGGGAAAAGAAGGACAGTGTAACAGGTGCAGCGTGTGACACGCGGTCCCAGAGGGGGAAAATAAGGACAGTTTACCTGGTGCAGCATGAGATACGCATTCCCAGAGGGGGAAAAGGACAGTGTGCCTCGCGCACCGTGAGACACGCGGTCCAAGACGGGGAAAAGAAGGACAGTGTACCTGTCACAGCGTGAGACACGCTGTCCCAGAGGGGGAAAAGAATTACAGTGCACCTGGCACACCGTAAGACACGCGGTCCCAGTGGGGAAAAGAAGGACAGTGTAACTGGTGCACCGTGAGACACGCGGTCCATGACAGGGAAAAGAAGGACAGTGTACCTGTCGCAGTGTGAGACACGCAGTCCCAGAGGGAGAAAAGAAGGACAGTGTATCTGGCCCAGCGTGAGATATGCGGTTCCAGAGGGGAAAAGGGCAGTGTATCTGGCACACATGTGAGACACGCGGTCCAAGACAGGGAAAAGAAGGACAGTGTTCCTGTCGCAGCGTGAGACACGCGGTCCCAGAGGGGGGAAAAGACGGACAGTGTACCTGGTGCAGCGTGAGACACGCGGTCCCAGAGGGGGAAAAGGAGGACAGTGAACCTGGTTGAGTGTGAGACACGCGGTCCCAGAGGGGGAAAAGGACAGTGTACCTGGCGCAGCGTGAGACACGCGGTCCCAGACGGGGAAAAGGAGAGTGTAAGTTATGCACCGTGAGACACAGGGTCCCAGAGCGGGAAAATAAGGAAAGTGCACCTGGCGCAGCGTGAGGCAGGCGATCCCAGAGGGGGAAAAGGACAGTGAACCTGGTGGAGCATGAGACACGCCGTCTCAGAGGGGGAAAAGTACAGTGAAATGGGTGGAGCGTGAGACACGCGGTCCCAGAGGGGCAAAAGATGGACAGTGTAACAGGCGCAGTGAGAGGCACGCGATCTCAGAGGGGGAAAAGAAGGACAGTGTAACAGGTGCAGCGTGTGACACGCGGTCCCAGAGGGGGAAAATAAGGACAGTTTACCTGGTGCAGCATGAGATACGCATTCCCAGAGGGGGAAAAGGACAGTGTGCCTCGCGCACCGTGAGACACGCGGTCCAAGACGGGGAAAAGAAGGACAGTGTACCTGTCACAGCGTGAGACACGCGATCCCAGAGGGGGAAAAGAATTACAGTGCACCTGGCACAGTGTTAGACACGTGGTCCCAGAGTGGGAAAAGAATTACAGTGAACCTGGCGCACCGTAAGACACGCAGTCCCAGTGGGGAAAAGAAGGACAGTGTAACTGGTGCACCGTGAGACACGCGGTCCATGACGGGGAAAAGAAGGACAGTGTACCTGTCGCAGTGTGAGACACGCAGTCCCAGAGGGAGAAAAGAAGGACAGTGTATCTGGCCCAGCGTGAGATACTCCGTTCCAGAGGGGAAAAGGGCAGTGTATCTGGCACACATGTGAGACACGCGGTCCAAGACAGGGAAAAGAAGGACAGTGTTCCTGTCGCAGCGTGAGACACGTGGACCCAGAGGGGGGAAAAGACGGACAGTGTACCTGGTGCAGCGTGAGACACGCGGTCCCAGAGGGGGAAAAGAAGGACAGTGAACCTGGTTGAGTGTGAGACACGTGGTCCCAGAGGGGGAAAAGGACAGTGTACCTGGCGCAGCGTGAGACACGCGGTCCCAGACGGGGAAAAGGAGAGTGCAAGTTATGCACCGTGAGACACAGGGTCCCAGAGCGGGAAAGTAAGGACAGTGCACCTGGCGCAGCGTGAGGCAGGCGGACCCAGCGGGGGAAAAGAAGGGCAGTGAACCTGGCGGACCGTGAGTCACGCAGTCCCAGAGGGGGAAAAGAAGGACAGTGTAACTGGTGCACCGTGAGATACGCGGTCCAAGACGGGGAAAAGAAGGACAATGTACCTGTCACAGCGTGAGACACGCGGTCCCAGAGGGGGAAAAGAAGGACAGTGTAACAGGTGCAGTGAGAGGCACGCGATCTCAGAGGGGGAAAAGAAGGACAGTGTAACAGGTGCAGCGTGTGACACGCGGTCCCAGAGGGGGAAAATAAGGACAGTTTACCTGGTGCAGCATGAGATACGCATTCCCAGAGGGGGAAAAGGACAGTGTGCCTCGCGCACCGTGAGACACGCGGTCCAAGACGGGGAAAAGAAGGACAGTGTACCTGTCACAGCGTGAGACACGCGATCCCAGAGGGGGAAAAGAATTACAGTGCACCTGGCACAGTGTTAGACACGTGGTCCCAGAGTGGGAAAAGAATTACAGTGAACCTGGCGCACCGTAAGACACGCAGTCCCAGTGGGGAAAAGAAGGACAGTGTAACTGGTGCACCGTGAGACACGCGGTCCAAGACAGGGAAAAGAAGGACAGTGTTCCTGTCGCAGCGTGAGACACGCGGTCCCAGAGGGGGGAAAAGACGGACAGTGTACCTGGTGCAGCGTGAGACACGCGGACCCAGCGGGGGAAATGAAGGACAGTGTACCTGGTGCAGCATGAGATACGCATTCCCAGAGGGGGAAAAGGACAGTGTGCCTCGCGCACCATGAGATACGTGGTTCCAGAGGGGAAAAGAAGGACAATGTAACTGGCACACATGTGAGACACGCGGTCCAAGACGGGGAAAAGATGGACAGTGTACCTGTCGCAACGTGAGACACGCGGTCCCAGAGGGGGAAAAGAAGGACAGTGTAACTGGTGCAGCGTGAGATACGCGGTTCCAGAGGGGAAAAGAAGGACAGTGTAACTGGTGCAGCGTGAGACACGCGGTCCCAGAGGGGGAAAAGAAGGACAGTGTAACTGGTGCAGCGTGAGATACACATTCCCAGAGGGGGAAAAGAAGGACAGTACCTCGCGCAGCGTGAGATACGCGGTTCCAGAGGGGAAAAGAAGGACAGTGTAACTGGCACACATGTGAGACACGCGGTCCAAGACGGGGAAAAAAAGGACAGTGCATATGTTGCAGCGTGAGACACGTGGTCTCAGAGGGGGAAAAGAAGGACAGTGTAACTGGTGCAGCGTGAGATACGCGGTTCCAGAGGGGAAAAGAAGGACAGTGTAACTGGTGCAGCGTGAGACACGCGGTCCCAGAGGGGGAAAAGAAGGACAGTGTAACTGGTGCAGCGTGAGATACACATTCCCAGAGGGGGAAAAGAAGGACAGTGTACCTCGCGCAGCGTGAGATACGCGGTTCCAGAGGGGAAAAGAAGGACAGTGTAACTGGCACACATGTGAGACACGCGGTCCAAGACGGGGAAAAAAAGGACAGTGCATATGTCGCAGCGTGAGACACGTGGTCTCAGAGGGGGAAAAGAAGGACAGTGTACCAGGCGCAGCGTGAGACACGCGGTCCCAGAGGGGGAAAAGATGGACAGTGTAACATGCGCAGTGAGAGGCACGCGGTCTCAGAGGGGGAAAAGAAGGACAGTGTAACAGGTGCAGCGTGTGACACGCGGTCCCAGAGGGGGAAAATAAGGACAGTTTACCTGGTGCAGCATGAGATACGCATTCCCAGAGGGGGAAAAGGACAGTGTGCCTCGCGCACCGTGAGACACGCGGTCCAAGACGGGGAAAAGAAGGACAGTGTACCTGTCACAGCGTGAGACACGCGGTCCCAGAGGGGGAAAAGAATTACAGTGCACCTGGCGCACCGTAAGACACGCGGTCCCAGTGGGGAAAAGAAGGACAGTGTAACTGGTGCACCGTGAGACACGCGGTCCATGACGGGGAAAAGAAGGACAGTGTACCTGTCGCAGTGTGAGACACGCAGTCCCAGAGGGAGAAAAGAAGGACAGTGTATCTGGCCCAGCGTGAGATATGCGGTTCCAGAGGGGAAAAGGGCAGTGTATCTGGCACACATGTGAGACACGCGGTCCAAGACAGGGAAAAGAAGGACAGTGTTCCTGTCGCAGCGTGAGACACGCGGTCCCAGAGGGGGGAAAAGACGGACAGTGTACCTGGTGCAGCGTGAGACACGCGGTCCCAGAGGGGGGAAAAGACGGACAGTGTACCTGGTGCAGCGTGAGACACGCGGTCCCAGAGGGGGAAAAGAAGGACAGTGAACCTGGTTGAGTGTGAGACACGTGGTCCCAGAGGGGGAAAAGGACAGTGTACCTGGCGCAGCGTGAGACACGCGGTCCCAGACGGGGAAAAGGAGAGTGCAAGTTATGCACCGTGAGACACAGGGTCCCAGAGCGGGAAAGTAAGGACAGTGCACCTGGCGCAGCGTGAGGCAGGCGGACCCAGCGGGGGAAAAGAAGGGCAGTGAACCTGGCGGACCGTGAGTCACGCAGTCCCAGAGGGGGAAAAGAAGGACAGTGTAACTGGTGCACCGTGAGATACGCGGTCCAAGACGGGGAAAAGAAGGACAATGTACCTGTCACAGCGTGAGACACGCGGTCCCAGAGGGGGAAAAGAAGGACAGTGTAACAGGTGCAGTGAGAGGCACGCGATCTCAGAGGGGGAAAAGAAGGACAGTGTAACAGGTGCAGCGTGTGACACGCGGTCCCAGAGGGGGAAAATAAGGACAGTTTACCTGGTGCAGCATGAGATACGCATTCCCAGAGGGGGAAAAGGACAGTGTGCCTCGCGCACCGTGAGACACGCGGTCCAAGACGGGGAAAAGAAGGACAGTGTACCTGTCACAGCGTGAGACACGCGATCCCAGAGGGGGAAAAGAATTACAGTGCACCTGGCACAGTGTTAGACACGTGGTCCCAGAGTGGGAAAAGAATTACAGTGAACCTGGCGCACCGTAAGACACGCAGTCCCAGTGGGGAAAAGAAGGACAGTGTAACTGGTGCACCGTGAGACACGCGGTCCAAGACAGGGAAAAGAAGGACAGTGTTCCTGTCGCAGCGTGAGACACGCGGTCCCAGAGGGGGGAAAAGACGGACAGTGTACCTGGTGCAGCGTGAGACACGCGGACCCAGCGGGGGAAATGAAGGACAGTGTACCTGGTGCAGCATGAGATACGCATTCCCAGAGGGGGAAAAGGACAGTGTGCCTCGCGCACCATGAGATACGTGGTTCCAGAGGGGAAAAGAAGGACAATGTAACTGGCACACATGTGAGACACGCGGTCCAAGACGGGGAAAAGATGGACAGTGTACCTGTCGCAACGTGAGACACGCGGTCCCAGAGGGGGAAAAGAAGGACAGTGTAACTGGTGCAGCGTGAGATACGCGGTTCCAGAGGGGAAAAGAAGGACAGTGTAACTGGTGCAGCGTGAGACACGCGGTCCCAGAGGGGGAAAAGAAGGACAGTGTAACTGGTGCAGCGTGAGATACACATTCCCAGAGGGGGAAAAGAAGGACAGTACCTCGCGCAGCGTGAGATACGCGGTTCCAGAGGGGAAAAGAAGGACAGTGTAACTGGCACACATGTGAGACACGCGGTCCAAGACGGGGAAAAAAAGGACAGTGCATATGTTGCAGCGTGAGACACGTGGTCTCAGAGGGGGAAAAGAAGGACAGTGTAACTGGTGCAGCGTGAGATACGCGGTTCCAGAGGGGAAAAGAAGGACAGTGTAACTGGTGCAGCGTGAGACACGCGGTCCCAGAGGGGGAAAAGAAGGACAGTGTAACTGGTGCAGCGTGAGATACACATTCCCAGAGGGGGAAAAGAAGGACAGTGTACCTCGCGCAGCGTGAGATACGCGGTTCCAGAGGGGAAAAGAAGGACAGTGTAACTGGCACACATGTGAGACACGCGGTCCAAGACGGGGAAAAAAAGGACAGTGCATATGTCGCAGCGTGAGACACGTGGTCTCAGAGGGGGAAAAGAAGGACAGTGTACCAGGCGCAGCGTGAGACACGCGGTCCCAGAGGGGGAAAAGATGGACAGTGTAACATGCGCAGTGAGAGGCACGCGGTCTCAGAGGGGGAAAAGAAGGACAGTGTAACAGGTGCAGCGTGTGACACGCGGTCCCAGAGGGGGAAAATAAGGACAGTTTACCTGGTGCAGCATGAGATACGCATTCCCAGAGGGGGAAAAGGACAGTGTGCCTCGCGCACCGTGAGACACGCGGTCCAAGACGGGGAAAAGAAGGACAGTGTACCTGTCACAGCGTGAGACACGCGGTCCCAGAGGGGGAAAAGAATTACAGTGCACCTGGCGCACCGTAAGACACGCGGTCCCAGTGGGGAAAAGAAGGACAGTGTAACTGGTGCACCGTGAGACACGCGGTCCATGACGGGGAAAAGAAGGACAGTGTACCTGTCGCAGTGTGAGACACGCAGTCCCAGAGGGAGAAAAGAAGGACAGTGTATCTGGCCCAGCGTGAGATATGCGGTTCCAGAGGGGAAAAGGGCAGTGTATCTGGCACACATGTGAGACACGCGGTCCAAGACAGGGAAAAGAAGGACAGTGTTCCTGTCGCAGCGTGAGACACGCGGTCCCAGAGGGGGGAAAAGACGGACAGTGTACCTGGTGCAGCGTGAGACACGCGGTCCCAGAGGGGGAAAAGGAGGACAGTCAACCTGGTTGAGTGTGAGACACGCGGTCCCAGAGGGGGAAAAGGACAGTGTACCTGGCGCAGCCTGAGACACGCGGTCCCAGACGGGGAAAAGGAGAGTGTAAGTTATGCACCGTGAGACACAGGGTCCCAGAGCGGGAAAATAAGGAAAGTGCACCTGGCGCAGCGTGAGGCAGGCGATCCCAGAGGTGGAAAAGAACAGTGAACCTGGTGGAGCATGAGACACGCCGTCCCAGAGGGGGAAAAGAAGGACAGTGTACCTGGCGCAGCAAGACACGCGGTCCCAGAGAGGGAAAAGGAGAGTGTAACTTATGCACCGTGAGACACAGGGTCCGAGAGGGGGAAAGTAAGGACAGTGTACCTGGCTCACCGTGAGACAGGCGGACCCAGCGGGGGAAAAGAAGGGCAGTGAACCTGGTGGAGCATGAGGCACGCAGTCCCACAGGGGGAAAAGAAGGACAGTGTAACTGGTGCACCGTGAGATACGCGGTCCAAGACGGGGAAAAGAAGGACAGTGCATATGTCGCAGCGTGAGACACACAGTCCCAGCGGGGGAAAAGAAGGACAGTGAACCTGGCGCACTGTGTGACACGCGTTCCCAGAGGGGGAAAAGGAGCACAGTGTAATAGGCGCAGCGTGAGACACGCGGTCCCAGAGGGGGAAAAGAAGGACAGTGTAACAGGCGCAGCGAGAGGCACGCGGTCTCAGAGGGGGAAAAGGACAGTGTAACAGGCGCAGCGTGTGACACGCGGTCCCAGAGGGGGAAAAGAAGGACAGTGAACCTGGTTGAGTGTGAGACACGCGGTCCCAGAGGGGGAAAAGGACAGTGTACCTGGCGCAGCCTGAGACACGCGGTCCCAGACGGGGAAAAGGAGAGTGCAAGTTATGCACCGTGAGACACAGGGTCCCAGAGCGGGAAAATAAGGAAAGTGCACCTGGCGCAGCGTGAGGCAGGCGATCCCAGAGGGGGAAAAGAACAGTGAACCTGGTGGAGCATGAGACACGCCGTCCCAGAGGGGGAAAAGTACAGTGAAATGGGTGGAGCGTGAGACACGCGGTCCCAGAGGGGGAAAAGAAGGACAGTGTACCTGGCGCAGCAAGACACGCGGTCCCAGAGAGGGAAAGTAAGGACAGTGTACCTGGTTCACCGTGAGACAGGCGGACCCAGCGGGGGAAAAGAAGGGCAGTGAACCTGGTGGAGCATGAGGCACGCAGTCCCACAGGGGGAAAAGAAGGACAGTGTAACTGGTGCACCGTGAGATACGCGGTCCAAGATGGGGAAAAGAAGGACAGTGCATATGTCGCAGCGTGAGACACACAGTCCCAGCGGGGGAAAAGAAGGACAGTGAACCTGGCGCACTGTGAGACACGCGGTCACAGGGGGAAAAGAAGGACAGTGTAACAGGCGCAGCGAGAGGCACGCGGTCTCAGAGGGGGAAAAGGACAGTGTAACAGGCGCAGCGTGTGACACGCGGTCCCAGAGGGGGAAAAGAAGGACAGTGTACCTGGTGCAGCGTGAGATACGCATTCCCAGAGGGGGAAAAGGACAGTGTGCCTCGCGCACCATGAGATACGCGGTTCCAGAGGGGAAAAGAAGGACAATGTAACTGGCACACATGTGAGACACGCGGTCCAAGACGGGGAAAAGAAGGACAGTGTACTTGGCGCAACGTGAGACACGCGGTCCCAGAGGGGGAAAAGAATTACAGTGAACCTGGCGCACCGGAAGACACGCGGTCCCAGTGGGGAAAAGAAGGACAGTGTACCTGGTGCAGCGTGAGATACACATTCCCAGAGGGGGAAAAGAAGGACAGTGTACCTCGCGCAGCGTGAGATACGCGGTTCCAGAGGGGAAAAGAAGGACAGTGTAACTGGCACACATGTGAGACACGCGGTCCAAGACGGGGAAAAAAAGGACAGTGTACTTGGCGCAGCGTGAGACACGCAGTCCCAGATTGGGAAAAGAAGGACAGTGGACCTGGCACAGCGTTAGACACATGGTCCCAGAGTGGGAAAAGAATTACAGTGAACCTGGCGCACAGTAAGACACGCGGTCCCTGTGGGGAAAAGAAAGACAGTGTAACTGGTGCACCGTGAGACTCGCGGTCCATGATGGGGAACAGAAGGACAGCGTACCTGGCGCACTGTGAGACACGCAGTCCCAGAGGGGGAAAAGAAGGACAGTGCATCTGGCCCAGCGTGAGACACTTAGTCACAGAGGGGGAAAAGGAGAGTGTAACTGGTGCATCGTGTGACACGTGGTCCAAGAAGGGGAAAAGAAGGACAGTGAACCTGGCGCACTGTGAGACATGCGTTCCCAGAGGGGGAAAGAAGGACAGTGTACCAGGCGCAGCGTGAGACACGCGGTCTCAGAGGGGGAAAAGAAGGACAGTGTAACAGGCGCAGTGAGATGCACGCGGTCTCAGAGGGGGAAAAGAAGGACAGTGTAACAGGTGCAGCGTGTGACACACGGTCCCAGAGGGGGAAAATAAGGACAGTGTACCTGGTGCAGCATGAGATACGCATTCCCAGAGGGGGAAAAGGACAGTGTGCCTCGCGCATCGTGAGACACGCGGTTCAAGACGGGGAAAAGAAGGACAGTGTACCTGTCACAGCGTGAGATACGCGGTCCCAGAGGGGGAAAAGAATTACAGTGAACCTGGCGCAACGGAAGACACGTGGTCCCAGTGGGGAAAAGGACAGTGAAACTGGTGGAGCGTGACACACGCGGTCCCAGAGGGGAAAAAGAATTACAGTGAAACTGGCGCAGCGTGAGATACGCGGTCCCAGAGGGCGAAAAGAAGGACAGTGTACCTGTCGCAGCATGAGACACGCGGTTCCAGAGGGGAAAAGAAGGACAGTGTAACTGGCACACATGTGAGACACGCGGTCCAAGACAGGGAAAAGAAGGACAGTGTTCCTGTCGCAGCGTGAGACACGCGGTCCCAGAGGGGGGAAAAGACGGACAGTGTACCTGGTGCAGCGGGAGACACGCGGTCCCAGAGGGGGAAAAGAAGGACAGTGCACCTGGCTCACCGTGAGACAGGCGGACCCAGCGGGGGAAAAGAAGGACAGTGTACCTGGTGCAGCATGAGATACGCATTCCCAGAGGGGGAAAAGGACAGTGTGTCTCGCGCACCATGAGATACGCGGTTCCAGAGGGGAAAAGAAGGACAATGTAACAGGCACACATGTGAGACACGCGGTCCAAGACGGGGAAAAGAAGGACAGTGTACCTGTCGCAACGTGAGACACGCGGTCCCAGAGGGGGAAAAGAAGGACAGTGTAACTGGTGCAGCGTGAGATACGCGGTTCCAGAGGGGAAAAGAAGGACAGTGTAACTGGTGCAGCGTGAGACACGCGGTCCCAGAGGGGGAAAAGAAGGACAGTGTAACTGGTGCAGCGTGAGATACACATTCCCAGAGGGGGAAAAGAAGGACAGTATACCTCGCGCAGCGTGAGATACGCGGTTCCAGAGGGGAAAAGAAGGACAGTGTAACTGGCACACATGTGAGACACGCGGTCCAAGACGGGGAAAAGAAGGACAGTGCACCTGGCACAGCGTTAGACACGCAGTCCAAGAAGGGAATAGAAGGACAGTGTACCTGCCGCAGCATGGACACGCAGTCACAGAGGGGGAAAAGATGGACAGTGTAACATGCGCAGTGAGAGGCACGCGGTCTCAGAGGGGGAAAAGAAGGACAGTGTAACAGGTGCAGCGTGTGACACGCGGTCCCAGAGGGGGAAAATAAGGACAGTTTACCTGGTGCAGCATGAGATACGCATTCCCAGAGGGGGAAAAGGACAGTGTGCCTCGCGCACCGTGAGACACGCGGTCCAAGACGGGGAAAAGAAGGACAGTGTACCTGTCACAGCGTGAGACACGCGGTCCCAGAGGGGGAAAAGAATTACAGTGCACCTGGCGCACCATAAGACACGCGGTCCCAGTGGGGAAAAGAAGGACAGTGTAACTGGTGCAACGTGAGACACGCGGTCCATGACGGGGAAAAGAAGGACAGTGTACCTGTCGCAGTGTGAGACACGCAGTCCCAGAGGGGGAAAAGATGGACAGTGTAACATGCGCAGTGAGAGGCACGCGGTCTCAGAGGGGGAAAAGAAGGACAGTGTAACAGGTGCAGCGTGTGACACGCGGTCCCAGAGGGGGAAAATAAGGACAGTTTACCTGGTGCAGCATGAGATACGCATTCCCAGAGGGGGAAAAGGACAGTGTGCCTCGCGCACCGTGAGACACGCGGTCCAAGACGGCGAAAAGAAGGACAGTGTACCTGTCACAGCGTGAGACACGCGGTCCCAGAGGGGGAAAAGAATTACAGTGCACCTGGCGCACCGTAAGACACGCGGTCCCAGTGGGGAAAAGAAGGACAGTGTAACTGGTGCAACGTGAGACACGCGGTCCATGACGGGGAAAAGAAGGACACTGTACCTGTCGCAGTGTGAGACACGCAGTCCCAGAGGGGAAAAGGACAGTGAAACTGGTGGAGCGTGACACACGCGGTCCCAGAGGGGAAAAAGAATTACAGTGAACCTGGCGCAATGGAAGACACGCGGTCTCAGTGGGGAAAAGGACAGTGAAACTGGTGGAGCGTGACACACGCGGTCCCAGAGGGGAAAAAGAATTACAGTGAAACTGGCGCAGCGTGAGATACGCGGTCCCAGAGGGCGAAAAGAAGGACAGTGTACCTGTCGCAGCATGAGACACGCGGTTCCAGAGGGGAAAAGAAGGACAGTGTAACTGGCACACATGTGAGACACGCGGTCCAAGACAGGGAAAAGAAGGACAGTGTTCCTGTCGCAGCGTGAGACACGCGGTCCCAGAGGGGGGAAAAGACGGACAGTGTACCTGGTGCAGCGTGAGACACGCGGTCCCAGAGGGGGAAAAGAAGGACAGTGCACCTGGCTCACCGTGAGACAGGCGGACCCAGCGGGGGAAAAGAAGGACAGTGTACCTGGTGCAGCATGAGATACGCATTCCCAGAGGGGGAAAAGGACAGTGTGCCTCGCGCACCATGAGATACGCGGTTCCAGAGGGGAAAAGAAGGACAATGTAACTGGCACACATGTGAGACACGCGGTCCAAGACGGGGAAAAGAAGGACAGTGTACCTGTCGCAACGTGAGACACGCGGTCCCAGAGGGGGAAAAGAAGGACAGTGTAACTGGTGCAGCGTGAGATACGCGGTTCCAGAGGGGAAAAGAAGGACAGTGTAACTGGTGCAGCATGAGATACGCATTCCCAGAGGGGGAAAAGGACAGTGTGCCTCGCGCACCATGAGATACGCGGTTCCAGAGGGGAAAAGAAGGACAATGTAACTGGCACACATGTGAGACACGCGGTCCAAGACGGGGAAAAGAAGGACAGTGTACCTGTCGCAACGTGAGACACGCGGTCCCAGAGGGGGAAATGAAGGACAGTGTAACTGGTGCAGCGTGAGATACACATTCCCAGAGGGGGAAAAGAAGGACAGTGTACCTCGCGCAGCGTGAGACGCGCGGTCCAAGACGGGGAAAAAAAGGACAGTGCATATGTCGCAGCCTGAGACACGTGGTCTCAGAGGGGGAAAAGAAGGACAGTGTACCAGGCGCAGCGTGAGACACGCGGTCCCAGAGGGGGAAAAGATGGACAGTGTAACATGCGCAGTGAGAGGCACGCGGTCTCAGAGGGGGAAAAGAAGGACAGTGTAACAGGTGCAGCGTGTGACACGCGGTCCCAGAGGGGGAAAATAAGGACAGTTTACCTGGTGCAGCATGAGATACGCATTCCCAGAGGGGGAAAAGGACAGTGTGCCTCGCGCACCGTGAGACACGCGGTCCAAGACGTGGAAAAGAAGGACAGTGTACCTGTCACAGCGTGAGACACGCGGTCCCAGAGGGGGAAAAGAATTACAGTGCACCTGGCGCACCGTAAGACACGCGGTCCCAGTGGGGAAAAGAAGGACAGTGTAACTGGTGCACCGTGAGACACGCGGTCCATGACGGGGAAAAGAAGGACAGTGTACCTGTCGCAGTGTGAGACACGCAGTCCCAGAGGGAGAAAAGAAGGACAGTGTATCTGGCCCAGCGTGAGATATTCGGTTCTAGAGGGGAAAAGGGCAGTGTATCTGGCACACATGTGAGACACGCGGTCCAAGACAGGGAAAAGAAGGACAGTGTTCCTGTCGCAGCGTGAGACACGCGGTCCCAGAGGGGGGAAAAGACGGACAGTGTACCTGGTGCAGCGTGAGACACGCGGTCCCAGAGGGGGAAAAGGAGGACAGTGAACCTGGTTGAGTGTGAGACACGCGGTCCCAGAGGGGGAAAAGGACAGTGTACCTGGCGCAGCGTGAGACACGCGGTCCCAGACGGGGAAAAGGAGAGTGTAAGTTATGCACCGTGAGACACAGGGTCCCAGAGCGGGAAAATAAGGAAAGTGCACCTGGCGCAGCGTGAGGCAGGCGATCCCAGAGGGGGAAAAGGACAGTGAACCTGGTGGAGCATGAGACACGCGGTCCCAGAGGGGGAAAAGATGGACAGTGAAACAGGCGCAGTGAGAGGCACGCGATCTCAGAGGGGGAAAAGAAGGACAGTGTAACAGGTGCAGCGTGTGACACGCGGTCCCAGATGGGGAAAATAAGGACAGTTTACCTGGTGCAGCATGAGATACGCATTCCCAGAGGGGGAAAAGGACAGTGTGCCTCGCGCACCGTGAGACACGCAGTCCAAGACGGGGAAAAGAAGGACAGTGTACCTGTCACAGCGTGAGACACGCGATCCCAGAGGGGGAAAAGAATTACAGTGCACCTGGCACAGTGTTAGACACGTGGTCCCAGAGTGGGAAAAGAATTACAGTGAACCTGGCGCACCGTAAGACACGCGGTCCCAGTGGGGAAAAGAAGGACAGTGTAACTGGTGCACCGTGAGACACGCGGTCCATGACGGGGAAAAGAAGGACAGTGTACCTGTCGCAGTGTGAGACACGCAGTCCCAGAGGGAGAAAAGAAGGACAGTGTATCTGGCCCAGCGTGAGATATTCGGTTCCAGAGGGGAAAAGGGCAGTGTATCTGGCACACATGTGAGACACGCGGTCCAAGACAGGGAAAAGAAGGACAGTGTTCCTGTCGCAGCGTGAGACACGCGGTCCCAGAGGGGGGAAAAGACGGACAGTGTACCTGGTGCAGCGTGAGACACGCGGTCCCAGAGGGGTAAAAGGAGGACAGTGAACCTGGTTGAGTGTGAGACACGCGGTCCCAGAGGGGGAAAAGGACAGTGTACCTGGCGCAGCGTGAGACACGCGGTCCCAGACGGGGAAAAGGAGAGTGTAAGTTATGCACCGTGAGACACAGGGTCCCAGAGCGGGAAAATAAGGAAAGTGCACCTGGCGCAGCGTGAGGCAGGCGATCCCAGAGGGGGAAAAGGACAGTGAACCTGGTGGAGCATGAGACACGCGGTCCCAGAGGGGGAAAAGATGGACAGTGTAACAGGCGCAGTGAGAGGCACGCGATCTCAGAGGGGGAAAAGAAGGACAGTGTAACAGGTGCAGCGTGTGACACGCGGTCCCAGAGGGGGAAAATAAGGACAGTTTACCTGGTGCAGCATGAGATACGCATTCCCAGAGGGGGAAAAGGACAGTGTGCCTCGCGCACCGTGAGACACGCGGTCCAAGACGGGGAAAAGAAGGACAGTGTACCTGTCACAGCGTGAGACACGCGATCCCAGAGGGGGAAAAGAATTACAGTGCACCTGGCACAGTGTTAGACACGTGGTCCCAGAGTGGGAAAAGAATTACAGTGAACCTGGCGCACCGTAAGACACGCGGTCCCAGTGGGGAAAAGAAGGACAGTGTAACTGGTGCACCGTGAGACACGCGGTCCATGACGGGGAAAAGGACAGCGTACCTGTCGCAGTGTGAGACACGCAGTCCCAGAGGGAGAAAAGAAGGACAGTATATCTGGCCCAGCGTGAGATACTCGGTTCCAGAGGGGAAAAGGGCAGTGTATCTGGCACACATGTGAGACACGCGGTCCAAGACAGGGAAAAGAAGGACAGTGTTCCTGTCGCAGCGTGAGACACGCGGTCCCAGAGGGGGGAAAAGACGGACAGTGTACCTGGTGCAGCGTGAGACACGCGGTCCCAGAGGGGGAAAAGAAGGACAGTGCACCTGGCTCACCGTGAGACAGGCGGACCCAGCGGGGGAAAAGAAGGACAGTGTACCTGGTGCAGCATGAGATACGCATTCCCAGAGGGGGAAAAGGACAGTGTGCCTCGCGCACCATGAGATACGCGGTTCCAGAGGGGAAAAGAAGGACAATGTAACTGGCACACATGTGAGACACGCGGTCCAAGACGGGGAAAAGAAGGACAGTGTACCTGTCGCAACGTGAGACACGCGGTCCCAGAGGGGGAAAAGAAGGACAGTGTAACTGGTGCAGCGTGAGATACGCGGTTCCAGAGGGGAAAAGAAGGACAGTGTAACTGGT
Source organism: Heptranchias perlo (assembly GCF_035084215.1). Lineage (NCBI taxonomy): Eukaryota > Metazoa > Chordata > Chondrichthyes > Hexanchiformes > Hexanchidae > Heptranchias > Heptranchias perlo. Next base: position 186,358 of record NW_027139367.1, read on the forward strand.
GCAGCGTGAGACACGCGGTCCCAGAGGGGGAAAAGAAGGACAGTGTAACTGGTGCAGCGTGAGATACACATTCCCAGAGGGGGAAAAGGACAGTGTACCTCGCGCAGCGTGAGATACGCGGTTCCAGAGGGGAAAAGAAGGACAGTGTAACTGGCACAGATGTGAGACACGCGGTCCAAGACGGGGAAAAAAAGGACAGTGCATATGTCGCAGCGTGAGACACGTGGTCTCAGAGGGGGAAAAGAAGGACAGTGTATCAGGCGCAGCGTGAGACACGCGGTCCCAGAGGGGGAAAAGATGGACAGTGTAACATGCGCAGTGAGAGGCACGCGGTCTCAGAGGGGGAAAAGAAGGACAGTGTAACAGGTGCAGCGTGTGACACGCGGTCCCAGAGGGGGAAAATAAGGACAGTTTACCTGGTGCAGCATGAGATACGCATTCCCAGAGGGGGAAAAGGACAGTGTGCCTCGCGCACCGTGAGACACGCGGTCCAAGACGGGGAAAAGAAGGACATTGTACCTGTCACAGCGTGAGACACGCGGTCCCAGAGGGGGAAAAGAATTACAGTGCACCTGGCGCACCGTAAGACACGCGGTCCCAGTGGGGAAAAGAAGGACAGTGTAACTGGTGCACCGTGAGACACGCGGTCCATGACGGGGAAAAGAAGGACAGTGTACCTGTCGCAGTGTGAGACACGCAGTCCCTGAGGGAGAAAAGAAGGACAGTGTATCTGGCCCAGCGTGAGATATGCGGTTCCAGAGGGGAAAAGGGCAGTGTATCTGGCACACATGTGAGACACGCGGTCCAAGACAGGGAAAAGAAGGACAGTGTTCCTGTCGCAGCGTGAGACACGCGGTCCCAGAGGGGGGAAAAGACGGACAGTGTACCTGGTGCAGCGTGCGACACGCGGTCCCAGAGGGGGAAAAGGAGGACAGTGAACCTGGTTGAGTGTGAGACACGCGGTCCCAGAGGGGGAAAAGGACAGTGTACCTGGCGCAGCGTGAGACACGCGGTCCCAGACGGGGAAAAGGAGAGTGTAAGTTATGCACCGTGAGACACAGGGTCCCAGAGCGGGAAAATAAGGAAAGTGCACCTGGCGCAGCGTGAGGCAGGCGATCCCAGAGGGGGAAAAGAACAGTGAACCTGGTGGAGCATGAGACACGCCGTCCCAGAGGGGGAAAAGTACAGTGAAATGGGTGGAGCGTGAGACACGCGGTCCCAGAGGGGGAAAAGAAGGACAGTGTACCTGGCGCAGCAAGACACGCGGTCCCAGAGAGGGAAAAGGAGAGTGTAACTTATGCACCGTGAGACACAGGGTCCCAGAGGGGGAAAGTAAGGACAGTGTACCTGGCTCACCGTGAGACAGGCGGACCCAGCGGGGGAAAAGAAGGGCAGTGAACCTGGTGGAGCATGAGGCACGCAGTCCCACAGGGGGAAAAGAAGGACAGTGTAACTGGTGCACCGTGAGATACGCGGTCCAAGACGGGGAAAAGAAGGACAGTGCATATGTCGCAGCGTGAGACACACAGTCCCGGCGGGGGAAAAGAAGGACAGTGAACCTGGCGCACTGTGTGACACGCGTTCCCAGAGGGGGAAAAGGAGCACAGTGTAATAGGCGCAGCGTGAGACACGCGGCCTTTGAGGGGGGAAAAGAAGGACAGTGTACCAGGCGCAGCGTGAGACACGCGGTCACAGAGGGGGAAAAGAAGGACAGTGTAACAGGCGCAGCGAGAGGCACGCGGTCTCAGAGGGGGAAAAGGACAGTGTAACAGGCGCAGCGTGTGACACGCGGTCCCAGAGGGGGAAAAGAAGGACAGTGTACCTGGTGCAGCATGAGATACGCATTCCCAGAGGGGGAAAAGGACAGTGTGCCTCGCGCACCGTGAGATACGCGGTTCCAGAGGGGAAAAGAAGGACAGTGTAACTGGCACACATGTGAGACACGCGGTCCAAGACGGGGAAAAGAAGGACAGTGTACCTGTCGCAACGTGAGACACGCGGTCCCAGAGGGGGAAAAGAATTACAGTGTACCTCGCGCAGCGTGAGATACGCGGTCCCAGTGGGGAAAAGAAGGACAGTGTAACTGGCACACATGTGAGACACGCGGTCCAAGACGGGGAAAAAAAGGACAGTGTACTTGGCGCAGCGTGAGACACGCAGTCCCAGATTGGGAAAAGAAGGACAGTGGACCTGGCACAACGTTCGACACATGGTCCCAGAGTGGGAAAAGAATTACAGTGAACCTGGCGCACAGTAAGACACGCAGTCCCTGTGGGGAAAAGAAAGACAGTGTAACTGGTGCACCGTGAGACACGCGGTCCATGACGGGGAACAGAAGGACAGCGTACCTGGCGCACTGTGAGACATGCGTTCCCAGAGGGGGAAAAGAAGGACAGTGTACCATGCGCAGCGTGAGACACGCGGTCCCAGAGGGGGAAAAGAAGGACAGTGCACCAGGCGCAGCATGAGATACGCATTCCCAGAGGGGGAAAAGGACAGTGTGCCTCGCGCAACGTGAGACACGCAGTCCAAGACGGGGAAAAGGAGGAAAGTGTACCTGTCACAGCGTGAGACACGCGGTCCCAGAGGGGGAAAAGAATTACAGTGAAACTGGCGCACCGGAAGACACGCGGTCCCAGAGGGCGAAAAGAAGGACAGTGCACCTGGCACAGCGTTAGACACACGGTCCCAGAGTGGGAAAAGAATTACAGTGAACCTGGCGCACAGTAAGACACGCGGTCCCTGTGGGGAAAAGAAAGACAGTGTAACTGGTGGAGCATGAGACACGCCGTCCCAGAGGGGGAAAAGGACAGTGAAATGGGTGGAGCGTGAGACACGCGGTCCCAGAGGGGGAAAAGGAGAGTGTAACTTATGCACCGTGAGACACAGGGTCCCAGAGGGGGAAAGTAAGGACAGTGTACCTGGCTCACCGTGAGACAGGCGGACACAGCGGGGGAAAAGAAGGGCAGTGAACCTGGCGGACCGTGAGTCGCGCAGTCCCAGAGGGGGAAAAGAAGGACAGTGTAACTGGTGCACCGTGAGATACGCGGTCCAAGACGGGGAAAAGGACAGTGCATATGTCGCAGTGTGAGACACGCAGTCCCAGAGGGGAAAAAGAAGGACAGTGAACCTGGCGCACTGTGAGACATGCGTTCCCAGAGGGGGAAAGAAGGACAGTGTACCAGGCGCAGCGTGAGACACGCGGTCCCAGAGGGGGAAAAGAAGGACAGTGTACCAGGCGCAGCGTGAGACACGCGGTCCCAGAGGGGGAAAAGGACAGTGTAACAGGCGCAGCGAGAGGCACGCGGTCTCAGAGGGGGAAAAGAAGGACAGTGTAACAGGCGCAGTGTGTGACACGTGATCTCAGAGGGGGAAAAGAAGGACAGTGTACCTGGTGCAGCATGAGATACGCATTCCCAGAGGGGGAAAAGGACAGTGTGCCTCGCGCACCATGAGATACGCGGTTCCAGAGGGGAAAAGAAGGACAATGTCACTGGCACACATGTCAGACACGCGGTCCAAGACGGGGAAAAGAAGGACAGTGTACCTGTCGCAGCGTGAGACACGCGGTCCCAGTGGGGAAAAGACGGACAGTGTAACTGGTGCAGCGTGAGACACACGGTCCCAGAGGGGGAAAAGAAGGACAGTGTACCTGGTGCAGCGTGAGATACGCATTCCCAGAGGGGGAAAAGAAGGACAGTGTACCTGGTGCAGCGTGAGATACGCATTCCCAGAGGGGGAAAAGAAGGACAGTGTACCTCGCGCAGCGTGAGATACGCGTTACCAGAGGGGAAAAGAAGGACAGTGTAACTGGCACACATGTGGGACACGCGGTCCAAGACGGGGAAAAAAAAGGACAGTGTACTTGGCGCAGCGTGAGACACGCAGTCCCAGAGTGGGAAAAGAAGGACAGTGCACCTGGCACAGCGTTAGACACGTGTTCCCAGTGGGGAAAAGGACAGTGTACCTGGCCCAGCATGAGTCACGCGGTCCCAGAAGAGGAAAAGAAGGACAGTGAAACTGGAGGAGCGTGACACACGTGGTCCCAGAGGGAGAAAAGAAGGACAGTGTACCTGTCGCAGCATGAGACACGCGGTCCCAGAGGGGGAAAAGGACAGTCAAACTGGTGCATCATGTGACACGCGGTCCAAGACGGGGAAAAGAAGGACAGTGCACCTGGCGCACCGTAAGACACGCGGTCCAAGAAGTGAAAAGAAGGACAGTGTACCTGCCGCAGCATGAGACACGCAGTCCCAGAGGGGGAAAAGAAGGACAGTATACCTGGTACAGCGTGAGACACGCGGTCCCAGAAGGGGAAAAGAAGGACAGTGTACCTGGTGCAGCGTGAGACACGCGGTCCAAGAAGGGGAAAAGAAGGACAGTGTAACTGGTGCACCGTGAGACACGCGGTCCAAGATGGGGAAAAGGACAGTGTACCTGGCGCAGTGTGTGACACACGGTCCCAGAGGGGGAAAAGAAGGACAGTGTAACTGGTGCACCGTGAGACACGCGGTCCATGACGGGGAAAAGAAGGACAGTGAACCTGGCGCACTGTGAGACACGCGGTCCCAGAGGGGGAAAAGAAGGACAGTGTAACTGGTGCACCGTGTGACACGCGGTCCAAGATGGGGAAAAGGACAGTGTACCTGTCGCAGCGTGAGACACGCGTTCCCAGAGGGGGAAAAGGACAGTGAAACTGGCGCACCATGAGACACGCGTTCCCAGAGGGGGAAATGAAGGACAGTGTTCCTGGCGCATTGTGTGACACACGGTCCCAGAGGGGGAAAAGAAGGACAGTGCAACTGGTGCTGCGAGAGACACGCCGTCCCAGCGGGGGAAAAGGACAGTGAACCTGGTTGAGTGTGAGACACGCGGTTCCAGAGGGGTAAAAGGGCAGTGTCCCTGGCCCAGCGTGAGACACGCGGTCCAAGAAGGGGAAAAGAATGACAGTGTAACTGGTGCACCGTGAGACACGCGGTCCAAGATGGGGAAAAGGACAGTGTACCTGTCGCAGCGTGAGACACGCGTTCCCAGAGGGGGAAAAGCAGGACAGTGAAACTGGCGCACCGTGAGATAGGCGGTCCAAGACGGGGAAAAGGACAGTGCATATGTCGCAGTGTGAGACACGCAGTCCCAGAGGGGGAAAAGAAGGACAGTGAACCTGGCGCATTGTGAGACATGCGTTCCCAGAGGGGGAAAAGAAGGACAGTGTAATAGGCGCAGCGTGAGACACGCGGTCTCAGAGGGGGAAAAGGACAGTGTACCAGGCGCAGCGTGAGACATGCGGTCCCAGAGGGGGAAAAGAATGACAGTGTACCTGGTGCAGCATGAGATACGCATTCCCAGAGGGGGAAAAGGACAGTGTGCCTCGCGCACCGTGAGATACGCGGTTCCAGAGGGGAAAAGAAGGACAATGCAACTGGAACACATGTGAGACACGCGGTCCAAGATGGGGAAAAGAAGGACAGTGTACCTGTCGCAGCGTGAGACACACGGTCCCAGTGGGGAAAAGAAGGACAGTGAAACTGGTGGAGCGTGACACACGCGGTCCTAGAAGGGGAAAAGAAGGACAGTGCAACTGGTGCAGCGTGAGACACCACGGTCCCAGAGGGGGAAAAGGACAGTGTAACAGGCGCAGCGAGAGGCACGCGGTCTCAGAGGGGGAAAAGAAGGACAGTGTACCAGGCGCAGCGTGTGACACGCGGTCCCAGAGGGGGAAAAGAAGGACAGTGTACCAGGCGCAGCGTGAGACACGCGGTCCCAGAGGGGGAAAAGGACAGTGTAACAGGCGCAGCGAGAGGCACGCGGTCTCAGAGGGGGAAAAGAAGGACAGTGTAACAGGCGCAGCGTGTGACACGCGGTCTCAGAGGGGGAAAAGAAGGACAGTGTTCCTGGTGCAGCGTGAGATACGCATTCCCAGAGGGGGAAAAGGACAGTGTGCCTCGCGCACCGTGAGATACGCGGTTCCAGAGGGGAAAAGAAGGACAATGTAACTGGCACACATGTGAGACACGCGGTCCCAGTGGGGAAAAGAAGGACAGTGAAACTGGCGGAGCGTGACACACGCGGTCCCAGAGGGCGAAAAGAAGGACAGTGCACCTGGCACAGCGTTAGACACGTGGTCCCAGTGGGGAAAAGAAGGACAGTGTACCTGGCCCAGCATGAGTCACGCGGTCCCAGAAGAGGAAAAGAAGGACAGTGAAACTGTTGGAGCGTGACACACGTGGTCCCAGAGGGAGAAAAGAAGGACAGTGTACCTGTCGCAGCATGAGATACGCGGTCCCAGAGGGGGAAGAAGGACAGTGTAACTGGTGCACCGTGAGACACGCGGTCCAAGATGGGGGAAAGGACAGTGTTCCTGTCGAAGTGTGAGACACACGGTCCCAGAGGGGGAAAAGAAGTACTGTGTAACTGGTGCACCGTGAGACATGCGTTCCCAGAGGGGAAAAGAAGGACAGTGCACCTGGCGCAGCGTGTGACACGCGGTCCCAGAGGGGGAAAAGAAGGACAGTGTAACAGGCGCAGCGTGAGACACGCGGTCTCAGAGGGGGAAAAGGACAGTATACCAGGCGCAGCGTGAGACACGCGGTCCCAGAGGGGTAAAGGACAGTGTAACTGGCACACGTGAGACATGCGGTCCAAGACGGGGAAAAGAAGGACAGTGTGCTTGGTGCAGCGTGAGACACGCAGTCCCAGAGTAGGAAAAGGAGGACAGTACACCTGGTGGAGCGTGACACACGCGGTCCCAGAGGGGGAAAAGAATTGCAGTGGACCTGGCGCACTGTAAGACACGCGTTCCCAGTTGGGGAAAAGGACAGTGAAACTGGTGGAGCGTGACACACGCGGTCCCAGAGGGGGAGAAGACGGACAGTGAACCAGGCGCAGCGTGAGACACGTGGTCCCAGAGGGGGAAAATAAGGACAGTGTACCTGGCCCAGCGTGAGTCACGCGGTCCCAGAAGGGGAAAAGAAGGACAGTGTAACTGTTGCATCGTGTGACACGCGGTCCCAGAGGGGGAAGAAGGACAGTGTATATGGCGCAGCGCGAGACACGCGGTCCCAGAGGGGGAAATGAAGGACAGTGTAGCTGGCGCACCATGAGACACGCGGTCCAAGAAGGGGAACAGAAGGACAGTGTACCTGGCGCAGCGTGTGACACACGGTCCCAGAGGGGGAAAAGAAGAACGGTCTAACAGGCGCAGCGTGAGACACGCGGTCTCAGAGGGGGAAAAGAAGGACAGTGTACCTGGTGCACCATGTGATACGCGGTCCCAGAGGGGGAAGAAGGACAGTGTAACTGGTACACCGTGAGACACGCAGTCCCAGAGGGGGAAAAGATGGACAGTGAAACTGGCGCACCATGTGACATGCGTTCCCAGAGGGGGAAAAGAAGGACAGTGTACCTGTCGCAGCGTGTGACACGCGGTCCCAGAGGGGGAAAAGAAGGACAGTGTACCTGGTGCACAATGAGATACGCGGTCCCAGAGGGGGAAGAAGGACAGTGTACCTGGCGCAGCGTGAGACACGCGGTCCAAGAAGGGGAAAAGAAGGACAGTGTACTTGGCGCAGCGTGAGACACACTGTCCCAGAGGGGGACAAGATGGACAGTGTACCAGGCGCAGCGTGAGACACGCGTTCCCAGAGGGGGAAAAGAAGGACAGTGAAACTGGCGCACCATGAGACACGCGTTCCCAGAGGGGGAAAAGAAGGACAGTGTATTTGGCGCAGCGTGTGACACACGGTCCAAGAGGGGGAAAAGAAGTACAGTGTAACTGGTGCACCATGAGACACGTGGTCCAAGACGGGGAAAAGAAGGACAGTGTACTTGGCGCAGCGTGAGACACACTGTCCCAGAGGGGGACAAGATGGACAGTGTACCAGGCGCAGCGTGAGACACGCGTTCCCAGAGGGGGAAAAGAAGGACAGTGAAACTGGCGCACCATGAGACACGCGTTCCCAGAGGGGGAAAAGAAGGACAGTGTATTTGGCGCAGCGTGTGACACACGGTCCAAGAGGGGGAAAAGAAGTACAGTGTAACTGGTGCACCATGAGACACGTGGTCCAAGACGGGGAAAAGAAGGACAGTGTACCAGGCGCAGCGTGAGACACGTGGTCCAAGGAGGGAATAGAAGGACAGTGTACCTGCCGCAGCATGAGACACGCGGTCCCAGAGGGGAAAAAGAAGGACAGTGTACCTGTCGCAGCGTGAGACACGCAGTCCCAGAGGGGGAAAAGAAGGACAGTGAAACTGGCACACATGTGAGACATGCGGTCCAAGACGGGGAAGAGAAAGACAGTATTACTGGTGCACCGTGAGACATGCGTTCCCAGAGGGGAAAAGGACAGTGCACCTGGCGCAGCGTGTGACACGCGGTCCCAGAGGGGGAAAAGAAGGACAGTGTAACAGGCGCAGCGTGAGACACGCAGTCTCAGAGGGGGAAAAGGACAGTATACCAGGCGCAGCGTGAGACACGCGGTCCCAGAGGGTTAAAGGACAGTGTAACTGGCACACATGTGAGACATGCGGTCCAAGACGGGGAAAAGAAGGACAGTGTACTTGGTGCAGCGTGAGACACGCAGTCCAAGAGTAGGAAAAGGAGGACAGTACACCTGGTGGAGCGTGACACACGCGGTCCCAGAGGGGGAAAAGAATTGCAGTGGACCTGGCGCACTGTAAGACACGCGTTCCCAGTTGGGGAAAAGGACAGTGAAACTGGTGGAGCGTGACACACGCGGTCCCAGAGGGGGAAAAGAAGGACAGTGAACCTGGCGCATTGTGAGACATGCGTTCCCAGAGGGGGAAAAGAAGGACAGTGTAATAGGCGCAGCGTGAGACACGCGGTCTCAGAGGGGGAAAAGGACAGTGTACCAGGCGCAGCGTGAGACATGCGGTCCCAGAGGGGGAAAAGAATGACAGTGTACCTGGTGCAGCATGAGATACGCATTCCCAGAGGGGGAAAAGGACAGTGTGCCTCGCGCACCGTGAGATACGCGGTTCCAGAGGGGAAAAGAAGGACAATGCAACTGGAACACATGTGAGACACGCGGTCCAAGATGGGGAAAAGAAGGACAGTGTACCTGTCGCAGCGTGAGACACACGGTCCCAGTGGGGAAAAGAAGGACAGTGAAACTGGTGGAGCGTGACACACGCGGTCCTAGAAGGGGAAAAGAAGGACAGTGCAACTGGTGCAGCGTGAGACACACGGTCCCAGAGGGGGAAAAGGACAGTGTAACAGGCGCAGCGAGAGGCACGCGGTCTCAGAGGGGGAAAAGAAGGACAGTGTACCAGGCGCAGCGTGTGACACGCGGTCCCAGAGGGGGAAAAGAAGGACAGTGTACCAGGCGCAGCGTGAGACACGCGGTCCCAGAGGGGGAAAAGGACAGTGTAACAGGCGCAGCGAGAGGCACGCGGTCTCAGAGGGGGAAAAGAAGGACAGTGTAACAGGCGCAGCGTGTGACACGCGGTCTCAGAGGGGGAAAAGAAGGACAGTGTTCCTGGTGCAGCGTGAGATACGCATTCCCAGAGGGGGAAAAGGACAGTGTGCCTCGCGCACCGTGAGATACGCGGTTCCAGAGGGGAAAAGAAGGACAATGTAACTGGCACACATGTGAGACACGCGGTCCCAGTGGGGAAAAGAAGGACAGTGAAACTGGCGGAGCGTGACACACGCGGTCCCAGAGGGCGAAAAGAAGGACAGTGTACCTGTCGCAGCATGAGACACGCGGTCCCAGAAGGGGAAAAGAAGGACAGTGCACCTGGCACAGCGTTAGACACGTGGTCCCAGTGGGGAAAAGAAGGACAGTGTACCTGGCCCAGCATGAGTCACGCGGTCCCAGAAGAGGAAAAGAAGGACAGTGAAACTGTTGGAGCGTGACACACGTGGTCCCAGAGGGAGAAAAGAAGGACAGTGTACCTGTCGCAGCATGAGACACGCGGTCCCAGAGGGGGAAAAGAAGGATAGTGTAACAGGCGCAGCATGAGATACGCATTCCCAGAGGGGGAAAAGAAGGACAGTGTACCTGGTGCAGCATGAGATACGCATTCCCAGAGAGGGAAAAGGACAGTGTGCCTCGCGCACCGTGAGATACGCGGTTCCAGAGGGGAAAAGAAGGACAATGTGACTGGCACACATGTGAGACACGCGGTCCCAGCGGGGGAAAAGGACAGTCTACCTGGCGCAGCGTGAGACACGCGGCCCCGGAGGGGGAAAAGGACAGTGCACCTGGCGCACCGTAAGACACGTGGTCCAAGAAGGGAAAAGAAGGACAGTGTACCTGCCGCGGCATGAGACACGCAGTCCCAGAGGGGAAAAAGAAGGCCAGTGTACCTGGTGCACAATGAGATACGCGGTCCCAGAGGGGGAAGAAGGACAGTGTAACTGGTGCACCGTGAGACACGCGGTCCAAGATGGGGGAAAGGACAGTGTTCCTGTCGAAGTGTGAGACACGCGTTCCCAGAGGGGGAAAAGAAGGACAGTGTACTTGGCGCAGCGTGTGACACACGGTCCCAGAGGGGGAAAAGAAGTACTGTGTAACTGGTGCACCGTGAGACATGCGTTCCCAGAGGGGAAAAGAAGGACAGTGCACCTGGCGCAGCGTGTGACACGCGGTCCCAGAGGGGGAAAAGAAGGACAGTGTAACAGGCGCAGCGTGAGACACGCGGTCTCAGAGGGGGAAAAGGACAGTATACCAGGCGCAGCGTGAGACACGCGGTCCCAGAGGGGTAAAGGACAGTGTAACTGGCACACGTGAGACATGCGGTCCAAGACGGGGAAAAGAAGGACAGTGTGCTTGGTGCAGCGTGAGACACGCAGTCCCAGAGTAGGAAAAGGAGGACAGTACACCTGGTGGAGCGTGACACACGCGGTCCCAGAGGGGGAAAAGAATTGCAGTGGACCTGGCGCACTGTAAGACACGCGTTCCCAGTTGGGGAAAAGGACAGTGAAACTGGTGGAGCGTGACACACGCGGTCCCAGAGGGGGAGAAGACGGACAGTGAACCAGGCGCAGCGTGAGACACGTGGTCCCAGAGGGGGAAAATAAGGACAGTGTACCTGGCCCAGCGTGAGTCACGCGGTCCCAGAAGGGGAAAAGAAGGACAGTGTAACTGTTGCATCGTGTGACACGCGGTCCCAGAGGGGGAAGAAGGACAGTGTACATGGCGCAGCGCGAGACACGCGGTCCCAGAGGGGGAAATGAAGGACAGTGTAGCTGGCGCACCATGAGACACGCGGTCCAAGAAGGGGAACAGAAGGACAGTGTACCTGGCGCAGCGTGTGACACACGGTCCCAGAGGGGGAAAAGAAGAACGGTCTAACAGGCGCAGCGTGAGACACGCGGTCTCAGAGGGGGAAAAGAAGGACAGTGTACCTGGTGCACCATGTGATACGCGGTCCCAGAGGGGGAAGAAGGACAGTGTAACTGGTACACCGTGAGACACGCAGTCCCAGAGGGGGAAAAGATGGACAGTGAAACTGGCGCACCATGTGACATGCGTTCCCAGAGGGGGAAAAGAAGGACAGTGTACCTGTCGCAGCGTGTGACACGCGGTCCCAGAGGGGGAAAAGAAGGACAGTGTACCTGGTGCACAATGAGATACGCGGTCCCAGAGGGGGAAGAAGGACAGTGTACCTGGCGCAGCGTGAGACACGCGGTCCAAGAAGGGGAAAAGAAGGACAGTGTAACTGGTGCACCGTGAGACACGCGGTCCAAGATGGGGGAAAGGACAGTGTAACTGGTGCACCATGAGACACGTGGTCCAAGACGGGGAAAAGAAGGACAGTGTACTTGGCGCAGCGTGAGACACACTGTCCCAGAGGGGGACAAGATGGACAGTGTACCAGGCGCAGCGTGAGACACGCGTTCCCAGAGGGGGAAAAGAAGGACAGTGAAACTGGCGCACCATGAGACACGCGTTCCCAGAGGGGGAAAAGAAGGACAGTGTATTTGGCGCAGCGTGTGACACACGGTCCAAGAGGGGGAAAAGAAGTACAGTGTAACTGGTGCACCATGAGACACGTGGTCCAAGACGGGGAAAAGAAGGACAGTGTACTTGGCGCAGCGTGAGACACAATGTCCCAGAGGGGGACAAGAACGACAGTGCACCTGGCACACCGTAAGACACGTGGTCCAAGAAGGGAATAGAAGGACAGTGTACCTGCCGCAGCATGAGACACGCAGTCCCAGAGGGGAAAAAGAAGGCCAGTGTACCTGGTTCACCATGAGATACGGGGTCCCAGAGGGGGAAGAAGGACAGTGTACCTGTCGCAGCATGAGACACGCAGTCCCAGAGGGGAAAAAGAAGGCCAGTGTACCTGGTTCACCATGAGACACGCAGTCCCAGAGGGGGAAGAAGGACAGTGTATCTGGCGCAGCGTGAGACACGCGGTCCAAGATGGGGGAAAGGACAGTGTTCCTGACGCAGCGTGAGACACGCGTTCCCAGAGGGGGAAAAGAAGGACAGTGCACCTGGCGCAGCGTGTGACACGCGGTCCCAGAGGGGGAAAAGAAGGACAGTACACCAGGCGCAGCGGGAGACACGCGGTCCCAGAGGGGTAAAGGACAGTGTAACTGGCACACATGTGAGACATGCGGTCCAAGACGGGGAAAAGAAGGACAGTGTACTTGGTGCAGCGTGAGACACGCAGTCCCAGAGAAGGAAAAGGAGGACAGTACACCTGGTGGAGCGTGACACACGCGGTCCCAGAGGGGGAAAAGAATTGCAGTGGACCTGGCGCACTGTAAGACACGCGTTCCCAGTTGGGGAAAAGGACAGTGAAACTGGTGGAGCGTGACACACGCGGTCCCAGAGGGGGAGAAGACGGACAGTGAACCAGGCGCAGCGTGAGACACGTGGTCCCAGAGGGGGAAAATAAGGACAGTGTACCTGGCCCAGCGTGAGTCACGCGGTCCCAGAAGGGGAAAAGAAGGACAGTGTAACTGTTGCATCGTGTGACACGCGGTCCCAGAGGGGGAAGAAGGACAGTGTACATGGCACAGCGCGAGACACGCGGTCCCAGAAGGGGAAAAGGACAGTGTAACTGTTGCATCGTGTGACACGCGGTCCCAGAGGGGGAAGAAGGACAGTGTACATGGCACAGCGCGAGACACGCGGTCCCAGAGGGGGAAGAAGGACAGTGTACATGGCGCTGCGCGAGACACGCGGTCCAAGAAGGGGAAAAGAAGGACAGTGTACCTGGCGCAGCGTGTGACACACGGTCCCAGAGGGGGAAAAGAAGAACGGTGCACCTGGTGCACCATGTGATACGCGGTCCCAGAGGGGGAAGAAGGACAGTGTAACTGGTACACCGTGAGACACGCAGTCCCAGAGGGGGAAAAGAAGGACAGTGAAACTGGCGCACCGTGTGACATGCGTTCCCAGAGGGGGAAAAGGACAGTGTACCTGTCGCAGCGTGGGACACGCGGTCCCAGAGGGAGAAAAGAAGGACAGTGTACCTGGTGCACAATGAGATACGCGGTCCCAGAGGGGGAAGAAAGACAGTGTACCTGGCGCAGCGTGAAAAACGCGGTCCAAGAAGGGGAAAAGGACAGTGTAACTGGTGCACCGTGAGACACGCGGTCCAAGATTGGGGAAAGGACAGTGTTCCTGTCGCAGCGTGAGACACGCGTTCCCAGAGGGGGAAAAGAAGGACAGTGAAACTGGCGCACCATGTCACATGCGTTCCCAGAGGGGGAAAAGGACAGTGCACCAGGCGCAGCGCGTGACACGCGGTCCCAGACGGGGAAAAGAAGGACAGTGAAACTGGCGCAGCATGAGACACGCGGTCCAAGAAGGGGAAAAGAAGGACAGTGTACCTTGCGCAGCGTGTGACACACGGTCCCAGAGGGGGAAAAGAAGGACAGTGTACCTGGCGCAGCGTGTGACACACGGTCCCAGAGGGGGAAAAGAAGGACAGTGAAACTGGCGCACCGTGTGACATGCGGTCCCAGAGGGGGAAAACAATTACAGTGTACCTGGCGCACCGTAAGACACGCGGTCCCAGTTGGGGAAAGGAAGGACAGTGTAACTGGTGCACCGTGAGACACGTAGTCCAAGACGGGGAGAAGAAGGACAGTGTACCTGTCGCAGCGTGAGACACGCAGTCCCAGAGGGGGAAAAGAAGGACAGTGAAACTGGCGCACCGTGTCACGTGCGTTCACCGAGGGGGAAAAGGACAGTGCACCTGGCGTAGCGTGTGACACGCGGTCCAAGAAGGGAATAGAAGGACAGTGCACCTGCCGCAGCATGGACACGCAGTCCAAGACGGGGAAAAGAAGGACAGTGTACCCGGTGCAGCGTGAGATACGCATTCCCAGAGGGGGAAAAGGACAGTGTACTTCGCGCAGCGTGAGATACGCGGTTCCAGAGGGGAAAAGAAGGACAGTGTAACTGGCACACATGTGAGACACGCGGTCCAAGACGGGGAAAAGAAGGACAGTGCACCTGGCACAGCGTTAGACATGTGGTCCCAGAGTGGGTAAAGAATTACAGTGAACCTGGCGCACCGTAAGACACGCGGTCCCAGTGGGGAAAAGAAGGACCGTGAAACTGGTGGAGCGTGAGACACGCGGTCCATGACGGGGAAAAGAAGGACAGTGTACCTGTCGCAGCGTGAGACACGCAGTCCCAGAGGGAGAAAAGAAGGACAGTGTATCTGGCCCAGCGTGAGATATGCGGTTCCAGAGGGGAAAAGGACAGTGTATCTGGCCCAGCGTGAGATACGCGGTTCCAGAGGGGAAAAGGACAGTGTATCTGGCACACATGTGAGACACGCGGTCCAAGACAGGGAAAAGAAGGACAGTGTACCTGTCGCAGCGTTAGACATGCGGTCCCAGGGGGGGGAAAAGACGGACAGTGTACCTGGTGCAGCGTGAGACACGCGGTCCCAGAGGGGGAAAAGAAGGACAGTGAACCTGGCCCAGCGTGAGACACGCGGACCCAGCAGGGGAAAAGAAGGGCAGTGAACCTGGTGGAGTGTGAGACAGGCGGACCCAGCAGGGGAAAAGAATTACAGTGAACCTGGTGGAGTGTGAGACACGCGGTCCCAGAGGGGGAAAAGAATTACAGTGAACCTGGCGCACCGTAAGACACGCGGTCCCAGTGGGGAAAAGGACAGTGCACCTGGTGCAGCGTGAGATACACATTCCCAGAGGGGGAAAAGAAGGACAGTGTACCTCGCGCAGCGTGAGATACGCGGTTCCAGAGGGGAAAAGAAGGACAGTGTAACTGGCACACATGTGAGACACACGGTCCAAGACGGGGAAAAAAAGGACAGTGTACTTGGCGCAGCGTGAGACACGCAGTCCCAGAGTGGGAAAAGAAGGACAGTGCACCTGGCACAGCGTTAGACACGTGGTCCCAGAGTGGGAAAAGAATTACAGTGAACCTGGCGCACAGTAAGACACGCGGTCCCAGTGAGGAAAAGAAGGACAGTGTAACTGGTGCACCGTGAGACTCGCGGTCCATGACGGGGAACAGAAGGACAGCGTACCTGTCGAAGCGAGACACGCAGTCCCAGAGGGGGAAAAGAAGGACAGTAAACCTGGCGCACTGTGAGACATGCGTTCCCAGAGGGGGAAAGAAGGACAGTGCATCTGGCACAATGTGTGACACGCGGTCCCAGAGGGAGAAAAGAAGGACAGTGTATCTGGCCCAGCGTGAGACACTTAGTCACAGAGGGGGAAAAGGAGAGTGTAACTGGTGCATTGTGTGACACGTGGTCCAAGAAGGGGAAAAGAAGGACAGTGAACCTGGCCCAGCGTGAGATACGCGGTTCCAGAGGGGAAAAGAAGGACAATGTAACTGGCACATATGTGAGATACGCGGTCCAAGACGGGGAAAAGAAGGACAGTGTACCTGGCCCAGCGTGAGATACGCGGTTCCAGAGGGGAAAAGAAGGACAATGTAACTGGCACATATGTGAGATACGCGGTCCAAGACGGGGAAAAGAAGGACAGTGTACCTGGCGCAGCGTGAGACACGCGGTCCCGGAGGGGGAAAAGGAGAGTGTAACTTATGCACCGTGAGACACAGGGTCCCAGAGGGGGAAAGTAAGGACAGTGTACCTGGTGCAGCGTGAGGAAGGCGATCCCAGCGGGGGAAAAGGACAGTGAACCTGGCGGACCGTGAGTCACGCAGTCCTGGAGGGGGAAAAGAAGGACAGTGTAACTGGTGCACCGTGAGATACGCGGTCCAAGACGGGGAAAAGAAGGACAGTGCATCTGTCGCAGCGTGAGACACGCGGTCTCAGAGGGGGATAAGAAGGACAGTGTACCAGGCGCAGCGTGAGACACGCGGTCTCAGAGGGGGAAAAGAAGGACAGTGTAACAGGTGCAGCGTGTGACACGCGGTCCCAGAGGGGGAAAATAAGGACAGTGTACCTGGTGCAGCATGAGATACGCATTCCCAGAGGGGGAAAAGGACAGTGTGCCTCGCGCAGCGTGAGACACGCGGTCCCAGAGGGGGAAAAGAATTACAGTGAACCTGGCGCACTGGAAGACACGCGGTCCCAGTGGGGAAAAGGACAGTGAAACTGGTGGAGCGTGACACACGCGGTCCCAGAGGGGGAAAAGAATTACAGTGAAACTGGCGCAGCGTGAGATACGCGGTCCCAGAGGGCGAAAAGAAGGACAGTGTACCTGTCGCAGCATGAGACACGCGGTCCCAGAAGGGGAAAAGAAGGACAGTGCAACTGGTGCAGCGTGAGACACACGGTCCCAGAGGGGGAAAAGAAGGACAGTGCACCTGGCACAGCGTTAGGCAGGTGGTCCCAGAGTGGGAAAAGAATTACAGTGAACCTGGCGCACCGTAAGACACGCGGTCCCAGTGGGGAAAAGGACGACAGTGTAACTGGTGCACCGTGAGATACGCGGTCCATGACGGGGAAAAGAAGGAAAGTGTATCTGGCCCAGCGTGAGATACGCGGTTCCAGAGGGGAAAAGGACAGTGTATCTGGCCCAGCGTGAGATACGCGTTTCCAGAGGGGAAAAGGACAGTGTGTCTGGCACACATGCGAGACACGCGGTCCAAGACAGGGAAAAGAAGGACAGTGTACCTGTCGCAGCGTTAGACATGCGGTCCCAGGGGGGGGAAAAGACGGACAGTGTACCTGGTGCAGCGTGAGACACGCGGTCCCAGAGGGGGAAAAGAAGGACAGTGAACCTGGCCCAGCGTGAGACACGCGGACCCAGCAGGGGAAAAGAAGGGCAGTGAACCTGGTGGAGTGTGAGACAGGCGGACCCAGCAGGGGAAAAGAAGGGCAGTGAACCAAGTGGAGTGTGAGGCACACGGTCCCAGAGGGGGAAAAGAAGGACAGTCTACCTGGCGCAGCGTGAGACACGCGGTCCCAGAGGGGGAAAAGGAGAGTGTAACTTATGCACCGTGAGACACAGGGTCCCAGAGCGGAAAAGTAAGGACAGTGTACCTGGCGCAGCGTGAGCCAGGCGATCCCAGAGGGGGAAAAGGACAGTGAACCTGGTGGAGCATGAGACACACCGTCCCAGAGGGGGAAAAGGACAGTGAAATGGGTGGAGCGTGAGACACGTGGTCCCAGAGGGGGAAAAGAAGGACAGTGTACCTGGCGCAGCAAGACACGCGGTCCCAGAGGGGGAAAAGAAGGACAGTGTACCTGGCGCAGCGTGAGACACGCGGTCCCAGAGAGGGAAAAGGAGAGTGTAACTTATGCACCGTGAGACACAGGGTCCCAGAGGGGGAATAGAAGGACAGTGTACCAGGCGCAGCGTGAGACACGCGGTCCCAGAGGGGGAATAGAAGGACAGTGTACCAGGCGCAGCGTGAGACACGCGGTCCCAGAGGGGGAAAAGAAGGACAGTGTACCTGGTGCAGCATGAGATACGCATTCCCAGAGGGGGAAAAGGACAGTGTGCCTCGCGCACCGTGAGACACGCAGCCCAAGACGGGGAAAAGGAGGACAGTGTACCTGTCACAGCGTGAGACACGCGGTCCCAGAGGGGGAAAAGAATTACAGTGAACCTGGCGCAACGGAAGACACGCGGTCCCAGTGGGGAAAAGGACAGTGAAACTGGTGGAGCGTGACACACGCGGTCCCAGAGGGGGAAAAGAATTAGTGAAACTGGCGCAGCGTGAGATACGCGGTTCCAGAGGGGAAAAGGACAGTGTATCTGGCACACATGCGAGACACGCGGTTCAAGACAGGCAAAAGAAGGACAGTGAACCTGGCCCAGCGTGAGACATGCGGACCCAGCAGGGGAAAAGAAGGACAGTGAACCTGGTGCAGCGTGAGACACGCGGTCCCAGCAGGGGAAAAGAAGGACAGTGAACCTGGTGGAGCATGAGACACACCGTCCCAGAGGGGGAAAAGGACAGTGAAATGAGTGGAGCATGAGACACGCGGTCCCAGAGGGGGAAAAGAAGGACAGTGTACCTGGCGCAGCGAGACACGCGGTCCCAGAGGGGGAAAAGAAGGACAGTGTACCATGCGCAGCGTGAGACACGCGGTCCCAGAGGGGGAAAAGAAGGACAGTGCACCAGGCGCAGCATGAGATACGCATTCCCAGAGGGGGAAAAGGACAGTGTGCCTCGCGCAACGTGAGACACGCAGTCCAAGACGGGGAAAAGGAGGAAAGTGTACCTGTCACAGCGTGAGACGCGCGGTCCCAGAGGGGGAAAAAAATTACAGTGAAACTGGCGCACCGGAAGACACGCGGTCCCAGTGGGGGAAAAGGACAGTGAAACTGGTGGAGCGTGACACACGTGGTCCCAGAGGGGGAAAAGACGGACAGTGAACCAGGCGCAGCGTGAGACACGCGGTCCCAGAGGGGGAAAAGAAGGACAGTGTATCTGGCCCAGCGTGAGTCGCATGGTCCCAGAAGGGGAAAAGAAGGACAGTGCACCTGGCGCACCGTAAGACACGCGGTCCAAGAAGGGAATAGAAGGACAGTGTACCTGCCGCAGCATGGACACGCAGTCACAGAGGGGAAAAAGAAGGCCAGTGTACCTGGTGCACCATGAGATACGCGGTCCCAGGGGGGAAGGAGGACAGTCTACCTGCCGCAGCATGAGACACGCGGTCCCAGAGGGGAAAAAGGCCAGTGTACCTGGTGCACCATGAGATACGGGGTCCCAGAGGGGGAAAAGAAGGACAGTGAAACTGGCACACCGTGTGACGTGCGTTCCCAGAGGGGGAAAAGAAGGACAGTGAAACTGGCACACATGTGAGACATGCGGTCCAAGACGGGGAAAAGAAGGACAGTGTACCTGGTGCAGCGTGAGACACGCAGTCCCAGAGTGGGAAAAGGAGGACAGTACACCTGGCGCAGCGTTAGACACGCGGTCCCAGAGGGGGAAAAGAATTGCAGTGGACCTGGTGCACTGCAAGACACGCGTTCCCAGTTGGGGAAAAGGACAGTGAAACTGGTGGAGCGTGACACACGCGGTCCCAGAGGGGGAGAAGACGGACAGTGAACCAGGCGCAGCGTGAGACACGTGGTCCCAGTGGTAGAAAATAAGGACAGTGTCCCTGGCCCAGCGTGAGTCACGCGGTCCCAGAAGGGGAAAAGAAGGACAGTGTAACTGTTGCATCGTGTGACACGCGGTCCAAGACGGGGAAAAGAAGGAGAGTGCAATCGGTGCAGCGAGGGACACACGGTCCCAGGGGGGAAAAGAAGGACAGTGTACCTGGTACACCGTAAGACATGCGATCCCTGAGGGGGAAAATGACAGTGTACCTGGGTCACCGTAAGACCCGCGGTCCCAGAGGGGGAAAAGAAGGACAGTGAAACGGGTGGAGCGTGAGACGCGCGGTCCCAGAGGGGGAAAAGAAGGACAGTGTAACTGTTGCATCGTGAGACACGCGATCGCAGAGGGGGTAAAGAAGGACAGTGCACCTGCCGCAGCATGAGACACGCAGTCCCAGAGGGGAAAAGAAGGCCAGTGTACCTGGCGCAGCATGAGACATGCGGTCCAAGAAGGGGAAAAGAAAGACAGTGTTCCTGGTGAACCGTGAGATACGCGGTCCAAGACGGGGAAAAGAAGGACATGTACCTGTCGCAGCGTGAGACACGCAGTCCCAGAGGGGGAAAATAAGGACAGTGCACCTGACGCAGTGTGTGACACGCTGTCCCAGAGGGGGAAAAGAAGGACAGTGTAACAGGCGCAGTGTGAGACACGCGGTCTCAGAGGGGGAAAAGAAGGACAGTGCACCTGGTGCACCATGAGATACGCGTTCCCAGAGGGGGAAAAGAAGGACAGTGCACCTGGCGCAGCGCGAGACACGCGGTCCCAGAGGGGGAAATGAAGGACAGTGTAGCTGGCGCACCATGAGACACGCGGTCCAATAAGGGGAAAAGGACAGTGTACCTGGCGCAGCGTGTGACACACGGTCCCAGAGGGGGAAAAGAAGAACGGTGTAACAGGCGCAGCGTGAGACACGCGGTCTCAGAGGGGGAAAAGAAGGACAGTGTACCTGGTGCACCATGTGATACACGGTCCCAGAGGGGGAAGAAGGACAGTGTAACTGGTACACCGTGAGACACGCACTCCCAGAGGGGGAAAAGAAGGACAGTGTAACAGGCGCAGCGTGAGACACGCGGTCCCAGTTGGGGAAAGGAAGAACAGTGTAACTGGTGCACCGTGAGACACGTAGTCCAAGACGGGGAAAAGAAGGACAGTGTACCTGTCGCAGCGTGAGACACGCGGTCCCAGAGGGGGAAAAGAAGGACAGTGTACCTGGTGCACCACGTCACGTGCGTTCCCAGAGGGGGAAAAGGACAGTGCACCTGGCGCAGCGCATGACACGCGGTCCCAGAGGGGGAAAAGAAGGACAGTGTAACAGGCGCAGCGTGAGACACGCGGTCTCAGAGGGGGAAAAGAAGGACAGTTTACCAGGCGCAGCGTGAGACACGCGGTCCAAGAAGGGAATAGGACAGTGTACCTGCCGCAGCATTGACACGCAGTCACAGAGGGGAAAAAGGCCAGTATACCTGGTGCACCATGAGATACGCGGTCCCAGAGGGGGAAGAAGGACAGTCGACCTGCCGCAGCATGAGACACGCGGTCCCAGAGGGGAAAAAGAAGGCCAGTGTATCTGGTGCACCATGAGATACGCGGTCGCAGAGGGGGAAGAAGGACAGTGTACCTGTCGCAGCGTGAGACACGCAGTCCCAGAGGGGGAAAAGAAGGACAGTGAACCTGGCGCACCATGAGACACGCGGTCCCAGTTGGGGAAAAGGACAGTGAAACTGGTGGAGCGTGACACACGCGGTCCCAGAGGGTGAGTAGACGGACAGTGAACCAGGCGCAGCGTGAGACACGCGGTCCCAGAGGGGGAAAAGAAGGACAGTGTACCTGGCCCAGCGTGAGACACGTGGTCCCAGAAGGGGAAAAGAAGGACAGTGCAACTGGTGCAGTGAGAGACCCGCGGTCCCAGAGGGTAAAAAGGACAGTTTACCTGGCTCACCGTAAGACCCGCGGTCCCAGTGGGGGAAAAGAAGGACAGTTTACCTGGCTCACTGTAAGACACGCGGTCCCAGAGGGGAAAAGAAGGACAGTGTAACGGGCACACATATGAGACACGCGGTCTAAGACGGGGAAAAGAAGGACAGTCGACCTGGCGCAGCGTGAGACCCGCGGTCCCAGAGGGGGAAATGAAGTACAGTGAACCTGGAGCAGCATGAGACACGACGGCCCAGAGGGCGAAAAGAAGGACAGTGTATCTGGCCCAGCGTGAGACACGGGTATGAAGAAGGGGAAAAGAAGGACAGTGTAACTGTTGCATCGTGTGGCACGCAGTCCAAGACGGGGAAAAGAAGGACAGTGCACTTGGCACAGCATGAGACACACGGTCATTGACGGAGAAAAGACTGACAGTGTACCTGGCGCAGCGTGAGACACGCGGTCCCAGAAGGGGAAAAGAAGGACAGTATACCTGGCGATGCGTAAGACACGCGGTCCCAGAGGGGGAAAAGAAGGACAGTGCACCAGGCGCAGCGTGAGACACGTGGTCCCAGAAGGGACTAGAAGGACAGTATACCTGCCGCAGCATGAGGCACGCAGTCCCTGAGGGGAAAAAGAAGGCCAGTGCACCTGGTGCACCTTGAGATACGAGGTCTCAGAGGGGAAAAGAAAGACATTGCACCGGGTGCACCATGAGACCCACGGCCCCAGAGGGGGAAAAGGACAGTGTAGCTGGCGCAGCGTGTGACACGCGGTCCCAGAGGGGGAAAAGAAGGACAGTGTAACAGGCGCAGCGTGAGACACGCGGTCTCAGAGTGGGAAAAGAAGGACAGTGTACCAGGCGCAGCGTGAGACACGCGGTCCCAGAAGGGGAAAAGAAGGATAGTGTACCTGGTACGTCGTGAGATACGCAGTTCCAGAGGGGAAAAGGACAGTGTAACTGGCACACATGTGAGACACGCGGTCCAAGAAGGGGAAGAGAAAGACAGTGTAACTGGTGCACCGTGAGACACGCAGTCCCAGAGGAGGAAAAGGACAGTGAAACTGGCGCAACATGTGACATGCGTTCCGAGAGGGGGAAAAGAAGGACAGTGTACATAGCGCAGCGTGTGACACGCGGTCCCAGAGGGGGCAAAGAAGGACAGTGTAACAGGCGCAGCGTGAGAAACGCGGTTTCAGAGGGGGAAAAGGACAGTATACCAGGCGCAGCGTGAGACACGCGGTCCCAGAGTGGTAAAGGACAGTGCAACTGGCACACATGTGAGACATGCGGTCCAAGACGGGGAAAAGAAGGACAGTGTACTTGGCGCAGCGTGAGACACGCAGTCCCAGAGTGGGAAAAGAAGGACAGTGCACCTGGCACAGCGTAAGACACGCGGTCCCAGTGAGGAAAAGAAGGACAGTGTAACTGGTGCACCGTGAGACTCGCGGTCCATGACGGGGAACAGAAGGACAGCGTACCTGTCGAAGCGAGACACGCAGTCCCAGAGGGGGAAAAGAAGGACAGTGAACCTGGCGCACTGTGAGACATGCGTTCCCAGAGGGGGAAAGAAGGACAGTGCATCTGGCACAATGTGTGACACGCGGTCCCAGAGGGAGAAAAGAAGGACAGTGTATCTGGCCCAGCGTGAGACACTTAGTCACAGAGGGGGAAAAGGAGAGTGTAACTGGTGCATTGTGTGACACGTGGTCCAAGAAGGGGAAAAGAAGGACAGTGTATCTGGCCCAGCGTGAGATACGCGTTTCCAGAGGGGAAAAGAAGGACAATGTAACTGGCACATATGTGAGATACGCGGTCCAAGACGGGGAAAAGAAGGACAGTGTACCTGGCCCAGCGTGAGATACGCGGTTCCAGAGGGGAAAAGAAGGACAATGTAACTGGCACATATGTGAGATACGCGGTCCAAGACGGGGAAAAGAAGGACAGTGTACCTGGCGCAGCGTGAGACACGCGGTCCCGGAGGGGGAAAAGGAGAGTGTAACTTATGCACCGTGAGACACAGGGTCCCAGAGGGGGAAAGTAAGGACAGTGTACCTGGTGCAGCGTCAGGAAGGCGATCCCAGCGGGGGAAAAGGACAGTGAACCTGGCGGACCGTGAGTCACGCAGTCCTAGAGGGGGAAAAGAAGGACAGTGTAACTGGTGCACCGTGAGATACGTGGTCCAAGACGGGGAAAAGAAGGACAGTGCATCTTTCGCAGCGTGAGACACGCGGTCTCAGAGGGGGATAAGAAGGACAGTGTACCAGGTGCAGCGTGAGACACGCGGTCTCAGAGGGGGAAAAGAAGGACAGTGTAACAGGTGCAGCGTGTGACACGCGGTCCCAGAGGGGGAAAATAAGGACAGTGTACCTGGTGCAGCATGAGATACGCATTCCCAGAGGGGGAAAAGGACAGTGTGCCTCGCGCAGCGTGAGACACGCGGTCCCAGAGGGGGAAAAGAATTACAGTGAACCTGGCGCAATGGAAGACACGCGGTCCCAGTGGGGAAAAGGACAGTGAAACTGGTGGAGCGTGACACACGCGGTCCCAGAGGGGGAAAAGAATTACAGTGAAACTGGTGCAGCGTGAGACACGCGGTCCCAGAAGGGGAAAAGAAGGACAGTGCAACTGGTGCAGCGTGAGACACACGGTCCCAGAGGGGGAAAAGAAGGACAGTATACTTCGCGCAGCGTGAGATACGCGGTTCCAGAGGGGAAAAGAAGGACAGTGTAACTGGCACACATGTGAGACACGCGGTCCAAGACGGGGAAAAGAAGGACAGTGCACCTGGCGCAGCGTTAGGCAGGTGGTCCCAGAGTGGGAAAAGAATTACAGTGAACCTGGCGCACCGTAAGACACGCGGTCCCAGTGGGGAAAAGGACGACAGTGTAACTGGTGCACCGTGAGATACGCGGTCCATGACGGGGAAAAGAAGGAAAGTGTATCTGGCCCAGCGTGAGATACGCGGTTCCAGAGGGGAAAAGGACAGTGTATCTGGCCCAGCGTGAGATACGCGGTTCCAGAGGGGAAAAGGACAGTGTATCTGGCACACATGCGAGACACGCGGTCCAAGACAGGGAAAAGAAGGACAGTGTACCTGTCGCAGCGTGAGACATGCGGTCCCAGGGGGGGGAAAAGACGGACAGTGCACCTGGTGCAGCGTGAGACACGCGGTCCCAGAGGGGGAAAAGAAGGACAGTGAACCTGGCCCAGCGTGAGACACGCGGACCCAGCAGGGGAAAAGAAGGGCAGTGAACCTGGTGGAGTGTGAGACAGGCGGACCCAGCAGGGGAAAAGAAGGGCAGTGAACCAAGTGGAGTGTGAGGCACACGGTCCCAGAGGGGGAAAAGAAGGACAGTCTACCTGGCGCAGCGTGAGACACGCGGTCCCAGAGGGGGAAAAGGAGAGTGTAACTTATGCACCGTGAGACAGAGGGTCCCAGAGCGGAAAAGTAAGGACAGTGCACCTGGCGCAGCGTGAGCCAGGCGATCCCAGAGGGGGAAAAGGACAGTGAACCTGGTGGAGCATGAGACACACCGTCCCAGAGGGGGAAAATGACAGTGAAATGGGTGGAGCGTGAGACACGTGGTCCCAGAGGGGGAAAAGAAGGACAGTGTACCTGGCGCAGCAAGACACGCGGTCCCAGAGAGGGAAAAGGAGAGTGTAACTTATGCACCGTGAGACACAGGGTCCCAGAGGGGGAAAGTAAGGACAGTGCACCTGGTTCACCGTGAGACAGGCGGACCCAGCGGGGGAAAAGAAGGACAGTGTACCAGGCGCAGCGTGAGACACGCGGTCCCAGAGGGGGAATAGAAGGACAGTGTACCAGGCGCAGCGTGAGACACGCGGTCCCAGAGGGGGAAAAGAAGGACAGTGTACCTGGTGCAGCATGAGATACGCATTCCCAGAGGGGGAAAAGGACAGTGTGCCTCGCGCACCGTGAGACATGCAGTCCAAGACGGGGAAAAGGAGGACAGTGTACCTGTCACAGCGTGAGACACGCGGTCCCAGAGGGGGAAAAGAATTATAGTGAACCTGGCGCAACGGAAGACACGCGGTCCCAGTGGGGAAAAGGACAGTGAAACTGGTGGAGCGTGACACACGCGGTCCCAGAGGGGGAAAAGACGGACAGTGAACCAGGCGCAGCGTGAGACACGTGGTCCCAGTGGTAGAAAATAAGGACAGTGTACCTGGCCCAGCGTGAGTCACGCGGTCCCAGAAGGGGAAAAGAAGGACAGTGTAACTGTTGCATCGTGTGACACGCGGTCCAAGACGGGGAAAAGAAGGAGAGTGCAATCGGTGCAGCGAGGGACACACGGTCCCAGGGGGGAAAAGAAGGACAGTGTACCTGGTACACCGTAAGACATGCGATCCCAGAGGGGGAAAATGACAGTGTACCTGGCTCACCGTAAGACCCGCGGTCCCAGAGGGGGAAAAGAAGGACAGTGAAACGGGTGGAGCGTGAGACGCGCGGTCCCAGAGGGGGAAAAGAAGGACAGTGTAACTGTTGCATCGTGAGACACGCGATCGCAGAGGGGGTAAAGAAGGACAGTGCACCTGCCGCAGCATGAGACACGCAGTCCCAGAGGGGAAAAGAAGGCCAGTGTACCTGGCGCAGCATGAGACATGCGGTCCAAGACGGGGAAAAGAAGGACATGTACCTGTCGCAGCGTGAGACACGCAGTCCCAGAGGGGGAAAATAAGGACAGTGCACCTGGCGCAGTGTGTGACACGCTGTCCCAGAGGGGGAAAAGGACAGTGTAACAGGCGCAGTGTGAGACACGCGGTCTCAGAGGGGGAAAAGAAGGACAGTGCACCTGGTGCACCATGAGATACGCGTTCCCAGAGGGGGAAAAGAAGGACAGTGCACCTGGCGCAGCGTGAGACACGCGGTCCCAGAGGGGGAAATGAAGGACAGTGTAGCTGGCGCACCATGAGACACGCGGTCCAAGAAGGGGAAAAGAAGGACAGTGTACCTGGCGCAGCGTGTGACACACGGTCCCAGAGGGGGAAAAGAAGAACGGTGTAACAGGCGCAGCGTGAGACACGCGGTCTCAGAGGGGGAAAAGAAGGACAGTGTACCTGGTGCACCATGTGATACACGGTCCCAGAGGGGGAAAAGAAGGACAGTGTAACAGGCGCAGCGTGAGACACGCGGTCCCAGTTGGGGAAAGGAAGAACAGTGTAACTGGTGCACCGTGAGACACGTAGTCCAAGACGGGGAAAAGAAGGACAGTGTACCTGTCGCAGCGTGAGACACGCGGTCCCAGAGGGGGAAAAGAAGGACAGTGAAACTGGTGCACCACGTCACGTGCGTTCCCAGAGGGGGAAAAGGACAGTGCACCTGGCGCAGCGCATGACACGCGGTCCCAGAGGGGGAAAAGAAGGACAGTGTAACAGGCGCAGCGTGAGACACGCGGTCTCAGAGGGGGAAAAGAAGGACAGTTTACCAGGCGCAGCGTGAGACACGCGGTCCAAGAAGGGAATAGGACAGTGTACCTGCCGCAGCATTGACACGCAGTCACAGAGGGGAAAAAGGCCAGTATACCTGGTGCACCATGAGATACGCGGTCCCAGAGGGGGAAGAAGGACAGTCGACCTGCCGCAGCATGAGACACGCGGTCCCAGAGGGGAAAAAGAAGGCCAGTGTATCTGGTGCACCATGAGATACGCAGTCGCAGAGGGGGAAGAAGGACAGTGTACCTGTCGCAGCGTGAGACACGCGGTCCCAGAGGGGGAAAAGAAGGACAGTGAACCTGGCGCACCATGAGACACGCGGTCCCAGTTGGGGAAAAGGACAGTGAAACTGGTGGAGCGTGACACACGCGGTCCCAGAGGGTGAGTAGACGGACAGTGAACCAGGCGCAGCGTGAGACACGCGGTCCCAGAGGGGGAAAAGAAGGACAGTGTACCTGGCCCAGCGTGAGACACGTGGTCCCAGAAGGGGAAAAGAAGGACAGTGCAACTGGTGCAGTGAGAGACCCGCGGTCCCAGAGGGTAAAAAGGACAGTTTACCTGGCTCACCGTAAGACCCGCGGTCCCAGAGGGTAAAAAGGACAGTTTACCTGGCTCACCGTAAGACCCGCGGTCCCAGTGGGGAAAAGAAGGACAGTGTAACGGGCACACATATGAGACACGCGGTCTAAGACGGGGAAAAGAAGGACAGTCGACCTGGCGCAGCGTGAGACCCGCGGTCCCAGTGGGGGAAAAGAAGGACAGTTTCCCTGGCTCACTGTAAGACACGCGGTCCCAGAGGGGAAAAGAAGGACAGTGTAACGGGCACACATATGAGACACGCGGTCTAAGACGGGGAAAAGAAGGACAGTCGACCTGGCGCAGCGTGAGACCCGCGGTCCCAGAGGGGGAAATGAAGTACAGTGAACCTGGAGCAGCATGAGTCACGACGGCCCAGAGGGCGAAAAGAAGGACAGTGTATCTGGCCCAGCGTGAGACACGGGTATGAAGAAGGGGAAAAGAAGGACAGTGTAACTGTTGCATCGTGTGGCACGCAGTCCAAGACGGGGAAAAGAAGGACAGTGCACTTGGCACAGCGTGAGACACACGGTCATTGACGGAGAAAAGACTGACAGTGTACCTGGCGCAGCGTGAGACACGCGGTCCCAGAAGGGGAAAAGAAGGACAGTATACCTGGCGATGCGTAAGACACGCGGTCCCAGAGGGGGAAAAGAAGGACAGTGCACCAGGCGCAGCGTGAGACACGTGGTCCCAGAAGGGACTAGAAGGACAGTATACCTGCCGCAGCATGAGGCACGCAGTCCCTGAGGGGAAAAAGAAGGCCAGTGCACCTGGTGCACCTTGAGATACGAGGTCTCAGAGGGGAAAAGAAAGACAGTGCACCTGGTGCACCATGAGACCCACGGCCCCAGAGGGGGAAAAGGACAGTGTAGCTGGCGCAGCGTGTGACACGCGGTCCCAGAGGGGGAAAAGAAGGACAGTGTAACAGGCGCAGCGTGAGACACGCGGTCTCAGAGTGGGAAAAGAAGGACAGTGTACCAGGCGCAGCGTGAGACACGCGGTCCCAGAAGGGGAAAAGAAGGATAGTGTGCCTGGTACGTCGTGAGATACGCAGTTCCAGAGGGGAAAAGGACAGTGTAACTGGCACACATGTGAGACACGCGGTCCAAGAAGGGGAAGAGAAAGACAGTGTAACTGGTGCACCGTGAGACACGCAGTCCCAGAGGAGGAAAAGGACAGTGAAACTGGCGCAACATGTGACATGCGTTCCGAGAGGGGGAAAAGAAGGACAGTGTACATGGCGCAGCGTGTGACACGCGGTCCCAGAGGGGGCAAAGAAGGACAGTGTAACAGGCGCAGCGTGAGAAACGCGGTTTCAGAGGGGGAAAAGGACAGTATACCAGGCGCAGCGTGAGACACGCGATCCATGAAGGGGAAAAAAAGGACAGTGTAACTGGCACACATGTGAGACACGCGGTCCAAGAAGGGGAAGAGAAAGACAGTGTAACTGGTGCACCGTGAGACACGCAGTCCCAGAGGAGGAAAAGGACAGTGAAACTGGCGCACCATGTGACATGCGTTCCGAGAGGGGGAAAAGAAGGACAGTGTACATGGCGCAGCGTGTGACACGCGGTCCCAGAGGGGGCAAAGAAGGACAGTGTAACAGGCGCAGCGTGAGAAACGCGGTTTCAGAGGGGGAAAAGGACAGTATACCAGGTGCAGCGTGAGACACGCGGTCCCAGAGGGGTAAAGAAGGACAGTGCAACTGGCACACATGTGAGACATGCGGTCCAAGACGGGGAAAAGAAGGACAGTGTACCTGTCGCAGCGTAAGACACACTGTCCCAGAGGGGGAAAAGAAGGACAGTGTACTTGGTGCAGCGTGAGACACGCGGTCCCAGAGGGGGAAAAGAAGGACAGTGTAGCTGGCGCAGCATGAGACACGCGGTCCAAGAAGGGGAAAAGAAGTACAGTGAAACTAGCACACATGTGAGACATGCGGTCCAAGACGGGGAAAAGAAGGACAGTGCACCTGGATCACCGTAAGACACGCGGTCCCAAAGGGGGAAAAGAATTGCAATGAACCTGGTGCACCGTAAGACACGCGGTCCCAGTTGGGGAAAAGAAGGACCGTGAAACTGGTGGAGCGTGACACACGCGGTCCCAGAGGGGGAGAAGACGGGCAGTGAACCAGGTGCAGCGTGAGACACGCGGTCCCAGAGTGGGAGAAGACGGACTGTGAACCAGGCGCAGCATGAGACATGACGTCCCAGAGGGCGAAAAGAAGGACAGTGTATCTGGCCCAGCGTGAGACACACTGTCCCAGAGGGGGAAAAGAAGGACAGTGTATCTGGCCCAGCGTGAGACACACGGTTCTAGAAGGGGAAAAGGACAGTGTAACTGTTGCATCGGGTGACACACGGTCCAAGAGGGGGAAAAGAAGGACAGTGTACCTGGCGCAGCGAGACACACGGTCCCAGAGGGGGAAAAGAAAGACAGTGTACTTGGCGCAGTGTGAGACACGCGGTCCCAGAGGGGGAAAAGGACAGTGTAACAGGCGCAGGGTGAGATACGCGGTCTCAGAGGGGGAAAAGAAGGACAGTGTAACTGGCACACATGTGAGACATGCAGTCCAAGACGGGGAAAAGAAGGACAGTGTACCTGGCGCAGCGTGAGACACGCGGTCCCAGAGAGGGAAAAGAAGGACATTGTAAGTGGCACACATATGAGACATGCAGTCCAAGACGGGGAAAAGAAGGACAGTGCACCTGGCGCACCGTAAGACACGCGGTCCAAGGAAGGAATCGAAGGACAGTGTACCTGGCGCAGCATGAGAAACGTAGTCCCAGAGGAGAAAAAGGCCAGTGTACCTGGTGCACCATGAGATACGCGGTCCGAGAGGGGGAAGAAGGACAGTGTACCTGGCGCAGCGTGAGACACGCGATCCATGAAGGGGAAAAAAAGGACAGTGTACCTGTCGCAGCATGAGAAACGCAGTCCCAGAGGGGGAAAAGGACAGTGAAACTGGCGCACCGTGTCACATGCGGTCCCAGAGGGGGAAAAGAAGGACAGTGTAACAGGCGCAGCGTGAGACACGCGGTCTCAGAGTGGGAAAAGAAGGACAGTGTACCAGGCGCAGCGTGAGACACGCGGTCCCAGAAGGGGAAAAGAAGGATAGTGTACCTGGTACGTCGTGAGATACGCAGTTCCAGAGGGGAAAAGGACAGTGTAACTGGCACACATGTGAGACACGCGGTCCAAGAAGGGGAAGAGAAAGACAGTGTAACTGGTGCACCGTGAGACACGCAGTCCCAGAGGAGGAAAAGGACAGTGAAACTGGCGCAACATGTGACATGCGTTCCGAGAGGGGGAAAAGAAGGACAGTGTACATGGCGCAGCGTGTGACACGCGGTCCCAGAGGGGGCAAAGAAGGACAGTGTAACAGGCGCAGCGTGAGAAACGCGGTTTCAGAGGGGGAAAAGGACAGTATACCAGGCGCAGCGTGAGACACGCGGTCCCAGAGGGATAAAGAAGGACAGTGCAACTGGCACACATGTGAGACATGCGGTCCAAGACGGGGAAAAGAAGGACAGTGTACCTGTCGCAGCGTAAGACACACTGTCCCAGAGAGGGAAAAGAAGGAGTGTACCTGTCGCAGCGTGAGACACGCGGTCCCAGAGGGGGGAAAAGAAGGACAGTGTAACAGGCGCAGCATGAGACACGCGGTCTCAGAGGGGGAAAAGGACAGCGTACCAGGCGCAGCGTGAGACACGTGGTCCCAGAGGGGGAAAAGAAGGACAGTGCACCTGGATCACCGTAAGACACGCGGTCCCAAAGGGGGAAAAGAATTGCAATGAACCTGGCGCACCGTAAGACACGCGGTCCCAGTTGGGGAAAAGAAGGACCGTGAAACTGGTGGAGCGTGACACACGCGGTCCCAGAGGGGGAGAAGACGGGCAGTGAACCAGGCGCAGCGTGAGACACGCGGTCCCAGAGTGGGAGAAGACGGACTGTGAACCAGGCGCAGCATGAGACACGACGTCCCAGAGGGCGAAAAGAAGGACAGTGTATCTGGCCCAGCGTGAGACACACTGTCCCAGAGGGGGAAAAGAAGGACAGTGTATCTGGCCCAGCGTGAGACACACGGTTCTAGAAGGGGAAAAGGACAGTGTAACTGTTGCATCGGGTGACACGCGGTCCAAGAGGGGGAAAAGAAGGACAGTGTACCTGGCGCAGCGAGACACACGGTCCCAGAGGGGGAAAAGAAGGACAGTGTACTTGGCGCAGTGTGAGACACGTGGTCCCAGAGGGGGAAAAGGACAGTGTAACAGGCGCAGGGTGAGATACGCGGTCCGAGAGGGAGAAGAAGGACATTGTAAGTGGCACACATATGAGACATGCAGTCCAAGACGGGGAAAAGAAGGACAGTGCACCTGCCGCACCGTAAGACACGCGGTCCAAGGAAGGAATAGAAGGACAGTGTACCTGGCGCAGCATGAGAAACGTAGTCCCAGAGGAGAAAAAGGCCAGTGTACCTGGTGCACCATGAGATACGCGGTCCGAGAGGGGGAAGAAGGACAGTGTACCTGGCGCAGCGTGAGACACGCGATCCATGAAGGGGAAAAAAAGGACAGTGTAACTGGTGCACCGTGAGACACGCGGTCCAAGACAGGGAAAAGAAGGACAGTGTACCTGTCGCAGCGTGAGACACGCAGTCCCAGAGGGGGAAAAGGACAGTGAAACTGGCGCACCGTGTCACATGCGGTCCCAGAGGGGGAAAAGAAGGACAGTGTACATGGCGCAGCGTGTGACACGCGGTCCCAGAGGGGGCAAAGAAGGACAGTGTAACAGGCGCAGCGTGAGAAACGCGGTTTCAGAGGGGGAAAAGGACAGTATACCAGGCGCAGCGTGAGACACGCGGTCCCAGAGGGGTAAAGAAGGACAGTGCAACTGGCACACATGTGAGACATGCGGTCCAAGACGGGGAAAAGAAGGACAGTGTACCTGTCGCAGCGTAAGACACACTGTCCCAGAGAGGGAAAAGAAGGACAGTGTACTTGGTGCAGCGTGAGACACGCGGTCCCAGAGGGGGAAAAGAAGGACAGTGTAGCTGGCGCACCATGAGACACGCGGTCCAAGAAGGGGAAAAGAAGTACAGTGTAACTGGTGCACCGTGAGACACGCAGTCCCAGAGGGGGAAAAGAAGGACAGTGTACCTGGCGCAGCGTGAGACACACGGTCCCAGAGAGGGAAAAGAAGGACATTGTAAGTGGCACACATATGAGACATGCAGTCCAAGACGGGGAAAAGAAGGACAGTGCACCTGGCGCACCGTAAGACACGCGGTCCAAGGAAGGAATAGAAGGACAGTGTACCTGGCGCAGCATGAGAAACGTAGTCCCAGAGGAGAAAAAGGCCAGTGTACCTGGTGCACCATGAGATACGCGGTCCGAGAGGGGGAAGAAGGACAGTGTACCTGGCGCAGCGTGAGACACGCGATCCATGAAGGGGAAAAAAAGGACAGTGTAACTGGTGCACCGTGAGACACGCGGTCCAAGACGGGGAAAAGAAGGACAGTGTAACTGGTGCACCGTGAGACACGCGGTCCAAGACGGGGAAAAGAAGGACAGTGTACCTGTCGCAGCATGAGACACGCAGTCCCAGAGGGGGAAAAGGACAGTGCAACTGGCACACATGTGAGACATGCGGTCCAAGACGGGGAAAAGAAGGACAGTGTACCTGTCGCAGCGTAAGACACACTGTCCCAGAGGGGGAAAAGAAGGACAGTGTACTTGGTGCAGCGTGAGACACGCGGTCCCAGAGGGGGAAAAGAAGGACAGTGTAGCTGGCGCAGCATGAGACACGCGGTCCAAGAAGGGGAAAAGAAGTACAGTGAAACTAGCACACATGTGAGACATGCGGTCCAAGACGGGGAAAAGAAGGACAGTGCACCTGGATCACCGTAAGACACGCGGTCCCAAAGGGGGAAAAGAATTGCAATGAACCTGGTGCACCGTAAGACACGCGGTCCCAGTTGGGGAAAAGAAGGACCGTGAAACTGGTGGAGCGTGACACACGCGGTCCCAGAGGGGGAGAAGACGGGCAGTGAACCAGGTGCAGCGTGAGACACGCGGTCCCAGAGTGGGAGAAGACGGACTGTGAACCAGGCGCAGCATGAGACATGACGTCCCAGAGGGCGAAAAGAAGGACAGTGTATCTGGCCCAGCGTGAGACACACTGTCCCAGAGGGGGAAAAGAAGGACAGTGTATCTGGCCCAGCGTGAGACACACGGTTCTAGAAGGGGAAAAGGACAGTGTAACTGTTGCATCGGGTGACACACGGTCCAAGAGGGGGAAAAGAAGGACAGTGTACCTGGCGCAGCGAGACACACGGTCCCAGAGGGGGAAAAGAAAGACAGTGTACTTGGCGCAGTGTGAGACACGCGGTCCCAGAGGGGGAAAAGGACAGTGTAACAGGCGCAGGGTGAGATACGCGGTCTCAGAGGGGGAAAAGAAGGACAGTGTAACTGGCACACATGTGAGACATGCAGTCCAAGACGGGGAAAAGAAGGACAGTGTACCTGGCGCAGCGTGAGACACGCGGTCCCAGAGAGGGAAAAGAAGGACATTGTAAGTGGCACACATATGAGACATGCAGTCCAAGACGGGGAAAAGAAGGACAGTGCACCTGGCGCACCGTAAGATACGCGGTCCAAGGAAGGAATAGAAGGACAGTGTACCTGGCGCAGCATGAGAAACGTAGTCCCAGAGGAGAAAAAGGCCAGTGTACCTGGTGCACCATGAGATACGCGGTCCGAGAGGGGGAAGAAGGACAGTGTACCTGGCGCAGCGTGAGACACGCGATCCATGAAGGGGAAAAAAAGGACAGTGTACCTGTCGCAGCATGAGACACGCAGTCCCAGAGGGGGAAAAGGACAGTGAAACTGGCGCACCGTGTCACATGCGGTCCCAGAGGGGGAAAAGAAGGACAGTGTAACAGGCGCAGCGTGAGACACGCGGTCTCAGAGTGGGAAAAGAAGGACAGTGTACCAGGCGCAGCGTGAGACACGCGGTCCCAGAAGGGGAAAAGAAGGATAGTGTACCTGGTACGTCGTGAGATACGCAGTTCCAGAGGGGAAAAGGACAGTGTAACTGGCACACATGTGAGACACGCGGTCCAAGAAGGGGAAGAGAAAGACAGTGTAACTGGTGCACCGTGAGACACGCAGTCCCAGAGGAGGAAAAGGACAGTGAAACTGGCGCAACATGTGACATGCGTTCCGAGAGGGGGAAAAGAAGGACAGTGTACATGGCGCAGCGTGTGACACGCGGTCCCAGAGGGGGCAAAGAAGGACAGTGTAACAGGCGCAGCGTGAGAAACGCGGTTTCAGAGGGGGAAAAGGACAGTATACCAGGCGCAGCGTGAGACACGCGGTCCCAGAGGGGTAAAGAAGGACAGTGCAACTGGCACACATGTGAGACATGCGGTCCAAGACGGGGAAAAGAAGGACAGTGTACCTGTCGCAGCGTGAGATACGCAGTCCCAGAGGGGGAAAAGGACAGTGAAACTGGCGCACCGTGTCACATGCGGTCCCAGAGGGGGAAAAGAAGGACAGTGTACATGGCGCAGCGTGTGACACGCGGTCCCAGAGGGGGCAAAGAAGGACAGTGTAACAGGCGCAGCGTGAGAAACGCGGTTTCAGAGGGGGAAAAGGACAGTATACCAGGCGCAGCGTGAGACACGCGGTCCCAGAGGGGTAAAGAAGGACAGTGCAACTGGCACACATGTGAGACATGCGGTCCAAGACGGGGAAAAGAAGGACAGTGTACCTGTCGCAGCGTAAGACACACTGTCCCAGAGAGGGAAAAGAAGGACAGTGTACTTGGTGCAGCGTGAGACACGCAGTCCCAGAGGGGGAAAAGAAGGACAGTGTCGCTGGCGCACCATGAGACACGCGGTCCAAGAAGGGGAAAAGAAGTACAGTGTAACTGGTGCACCGTGAGACACGCAGTCCCAGAGGGGGAAAAGAAGGACAGTGTACCTGTCGCAGCGTGTGATACGCGGTCCCAGAGGGGGGAAAAGAAGGACAGTGTAACAGGCGCAGCGTGAGACACGTGGTCCCAGAGGGGGAAAAGAAGGACAGTGAAACTAGCACACATGTGAGACATGTGGTCCAAGACGGGGAAAAGAAGGACAGTGCACCTGGATCACCGTAAGACACGCGGTCCCAAAGGGGGAAAAGAATTGCAATGAACCTGGCGCACCGTAAGACACGCGGTCCCAGTTGGGGAAAAGAAGGACCGTGAAACTGGTGGAGCGTGACACACGCGGTCCCAGAGGGGGAGAAGACGGGCAGTGAACCAGGTGCAGCGTGAGACACGCGGTCCCAGAGTGGGAGAAGACGGACTGTGAACCAGGCGCAGCATGAGACACGACGTCCCAGAGGGCGAAAAGAAGGACAGTGTATCTGGCCCAGCGTGAGACACACTGTCCCAGAGGGGGAAAAGAAGGACAGTGTATCTGGCCCAGCGTGAGACACACGGTTCTAGAAGGGGAAAAGGACAGTGTAACTGTTGCATCGGGTGACACGCGGTCCAAGAGGGGGAAAAGAAGGACAGTGTACCTGGCGCAGCGAGACACACGGTCCCAGAGGGGGAAAAGGACAGTGTACTTGGCGCAGTGTGAGACACGCGGTCCCAGAGGGGGAAAAGGACAGTGTAACAGGCGCAGGGTGAGATACGCGGTCTCAGAGGGGGAAAAGAAGGACAGTGTAACTGGCACACATGTGAGACATGCAGTCCAAGACGGGGAAAAGAAGGACAGTGTACCTGGCGCAGCGTAAGACACGCGGTCCAAGGAAGGAATAGAAGGACAGTGTACCTGGCGCAGCATGAGAAACGTAGTCCCAGAGGAGAAAAAGGCCAGTGTACCTGGTGCACCATGAGATACGCGGTCCGAGAGGGGGAAGAAGGACAGTGTACCTGTCGCAGCATGAGACACGCAGTCCCAGAGGGGGAAAAGGACAGTGAAACTGGCGCACCGTGTCACATGCGGTCCCAGAGGGGGAAAAGAAGGACAGTGTAACAGGCGCAGCGTGAGACACGCGGTCTCAGAGTGGGAAAAGAAGGACAGTGTACCAGGCGCAGCGTGAGACATGCGGTCCAAGACGGGGAAAAGAAGGACAGTGTACCTGTCGCAGCGTGAGATACGCAGTCCCAGAGGGGGAAAAGGACAGTGAAACTGGCGCACCGTGTCACATGCGGTCCCAGAGGGGGAAAAGAAGGACAGTGTACATGGCGCAGCGTGTGACACGCGGTCCCAGAGGGGGCAAAGAAGGACAGTGTAACAGGCGCAGCGTGAGAAACGCGGTTTCAGAGGGGGAAAAGGACAGTATACCAGGCGCAGCGTGAGACACGCGGTCCCAGAGGGGTAAAGAAGGACAGTGCAACTGGCACACATGTGAGACATGCGGTCCAAGACGGGGAAAAGAAGGACAGTGTACCTGTCGCAGCGTAAGACACACTGTCCCAGAGAGGGAAAAGAAGGACAGTGTACTTGGTGCAGCGTGAGACACGCGGTCCCAGAGGGGGAAAAGAAGGACAGTGTCGCTGGCGCACCATGAGACACGCGGTCCAAGAAGGGGAAAAGAAGTACAGTGTAACTGGTGCACCGTGAGACACGCAGTCCCAGAGGGGGAAAAGAAGGACAGTGTACCTGTCGCAGCGTGTGATACGCGGTCCCAGAGGGGGGAAAAGAAGGACAGTGTAACAGGCGCAGCGTGAGACACGTGGTCCCAGAGGGGGAAAAGAAGGACAGTGAAACTAGCACACATGTGAGACATGTGGTCCAAGACGGGGAAAAGAAGGACAGTGCACCTGGATCACCGTAAGACACGCGGTCCCAAAGGGGGAAAAGAATTGCAATGAACCTGGCGCACCGTAAGACACGCGGTCCCAGTTGGGGAAAAGAAGGACCGTGAAACTGGTGGAGCGTGACACACGCGGTCCCAGAGGGGGAGAAGACGGGCAGTGAACCAGGTGCAGCGTGAGACACGCGGTCCCAGAGTGGGAGAAGACGGACTGTGAACCAGGCGCAGCATGAGACACGACGTCCCAGAGGGCGAAAAGAAGGACAGTGTATCTGGCCCAGCGTGAGACACACTGTCCCAGAGGGGGAAAAGAAGGACAGTGTATCTGGCCCAGCGTGAGACACACGGTTCTAGAAGGGGAAAAGGACAGTGTAACTGTTGCATCGGGTGACACGCGGTCCAAGAGGGGGAAAAGAAGGACAGTGTACCTGGCGCAGCGAGACACACGGTCCCAGAGGGGGAAAAGGACAGTGTACTTGGCGCAGTGTGAGACACGCGGTCCCAGAGGGGGAAAAGGACAGTGTAACAGGCGCAGGGTGAGATACGCGGTCTCAGAGGGGGAAAAGAAGGACAGTGTAACTGGCACACATGTGAGACATGCAGTCCAAGACGGGGAAAAGAAGGACAGTGTACCTGGCGCAGCGTAAGACACGCGGTCCAAGGAAGGAATAGAAGGACAGTGTACCTGGCGCAGCATGAGAAACGTAGTCCCAGAGGAGAAAAAGGCCAGTGTACCTGGTGCACCATGAGATACGCGGTCCGAGAGGGGGAAGAAGGACAGTGTACCTGTCGCAGCATGAGACACGCAGTCCCAGAGGGGGAAAAGGACAGTGAAACTGGCGCACCGTGTCACATGCGGTCCCAGAGGGGGAAAAGAAGGACAGTGTAACAGGCGCAGCGTGAGACACGCGGTCTCAGAGTGGGAAAAGAAGGACAGTGTACCAGGCGCAGCGTGAGACACGCGGTCCCAGAAGGGGAAAAGAAGGATAGTGTGCCTGGTACGTCGTGAGATACGCAGTTCCAGAGGGGAAAAGGACAGTGTAACTGGCACACATGTGAGACACGCGGTCCAAGAAGGGGAAGAGAAAGACAGTGTAACTGGTGCACCGTGAGACACGCAGTCCCAGAGGAGGAAAAGGACAGTGAAACTGGCGCAACATGTGACATGCGTTCCGAGAGGGGGAAAAGAAGGACAGTGTACATGGCGCAGCGTGTGACACGCGGTCCCAGAGGGGGCAAAGAAGGACAGTGTAACAGGCGCAGCGTGAGAAACGCGGTTTCAGAGGGGGAAAAGGACAGTATACCAGGCGCAGCGTGAGACACGCGGTCCCAGAGGGGTAAAGAAGGACAGTGCAACTGGCACACATGTGAGACATGCGGTCCAAGACGGGGAAAAGAAGGACAGTGTACCTGTCGCAGCGTAAGACACACTGTCCCAGAGAGGGAAAAGAAGGACAGTGTACTTGGTGCAGCGTGAGACACGCAGTCCCAGAGGGGGAAAAGAAGGACAGTGTCGCTGGCGCACCATGAGACACGCGGTCCAAGAAGGGGAAAAGAAGTGCAGTGTAACTGGTGCACCGTGAGACACGCAGTCCCAGAGGGGGAAAAGAAGGACAGTGTACCTGTCGCAGCGTGTGATACGCGGTCCCAGAGGGGGGAAAAGAAGGACAGTGTAACAGGCGCAGCGTGAGACACGTGGTCCCAGAGGGGGAAAAGAAGGACAGTGAAACTAGCACACATGTGAGACATGCGGTCCAAGACGGGGAAAAGAAGGACAGTGCACCTGGATCACCGTAAGACACGCGGTCCCAAAGGGGGAAAAGAATTGCAATGAACCTGGCGCACCGTAAGACACGCGGTCCCAGTTGGGGAAAAGAAGGACCGTGAAACTGGTGGAGCGTGACACACGCGGTCCCAGAGGGGGAGAAGACGGGCAGTGAACCAGGCGCAGCGTGAGACACGCGGTCCCAGAGTGGGAGAAGACGGACTGTGAACCAGGCGCAGCATGAGACATGACGTCCCAGAGGGCGAAAAGAAGGACAGTGTATCTGGCCCAGCGTGAGACACGACGTCCCAGAGGGCGAAAAGAAGGACAGTGTATCTGGCCCAGCGTGAGACACACGGTTCTAGAAGGGGAAAAGGACAGTGTAACTGTTGCATCGGGTGACACGCGGTCCAAGAGGGGGAAAAGAAGGACAGTGTACCTGGCGCAGCGAGACACACGGTCCCAGAGGGGGAAAAGGACAGTGTACTTGGCGCAGTGTGAGACACGCGGTCCCAGAGGGGGAAAAGGACAGTGTAACAGGCGCAGGGTGAGATACGCGGTCTCAGAGGGGGAAAAGAAGGACAGTGTAACTGGCACACATGTGAGACATGCAGTCCAAGACGGGGAAAAGAAGGACAGTGTACCTGGCGCAGCGTAAGACACGCGGTCCAAGGAAGGAATAGAAGGACAGTGTACCTGGCGCAGCATGAGAAACGTAGTCCCAGAGGAGAAAAAGGCCAGTGTACCTGGTGCACCATGAGATACGCGGTCCAAGACGGGGAAAAGAAGGACAGTGTACCTGTCGCAGCATGAGACACGCAGTCCCAGAGGGGGAAAAGGACAGTGAAACTGGCGCACCGTGTCACATGCGGTCCCAGAGGGGGAAAAGAAGGACAGTGTAACAGGCGCAGCGTGAGACACGCGGTCTCAGAGTGGGAAAAGAAGGACAGTGTACCAGGCGCAGCGTGAGACACGCGGTCCCAGAGGAGGAAAAGGACAGTGAAACTGGCGCAACATGTGACATGCGTTCCGAGAGGGGGAAAAGAAGGACAGTGTACATGGCGCAGCGTGTGACACGCGGTCCCAGAGGGGGCAAAGAAGGACAGTGTAACAGGCGCAGCGTGAGACACGCGGTTTCAGAGGGGGAAAAGGACAGTGTACCAGGCGCAGCGTGAGACACGCGGTCCCAGAGGGGTAAAGAAGGACAGTGAAACTGGCACACGTGAGACATGCGGTCCAAGACGGGGAAAAGAAGGACAGTGTACCTGTCGCAGCGTAAGACACACTGTCCCAGAGAGGGAAAAGAAGGACAGTGTACTTGGTGCAGCGTGAGACACGCGGTCCCAGAGGGGGAAAAGAAGGACAGTGTAGCTGGCGCACCAT
This sequence comes from Heptranchias perlo, assembly GCF_035084215.1. Taxonomy (NCBI): domain Eukaryota; kingdom Metazoa; phylum Chordata; class Chondrichthyes; order Hexanchiformes; family Hexanchidae; genus Heptranchias; species Heptranchias perlo. Next base: position 226,762 of record NW_027139367.1, read on the forward strand.
GAGACACGCGGTCCCAGAGGGAGAAAAGAAGGACAGTGTACTTGGTGCAGCGTGAGACACGCGGTCCCAGAGGGGGAAAAGAAGGACAGTGTAGCTGGCGCACCATGAGACACGCGGTCCCAGAGGGGGAAAAGAAGGACAGTGTAGCTGGCGCACCATGAGACACGCGGTCCCAGAGGGAGAAAAGAAGGACAGTGTAGCTGGCGCATCGTGAGACACGCAGTCCCAGTTGGGGAAAAGAAGGACTGTGAAACTGGTGGAGCGTGACACACGCGGTCCCAGAGGGGGAGAAGACGGGCAGTGAACCAGGCGCAGCGTGAGACACGCGGTCCCAGAGGGGGAAAAGAAGAACAGTGTTCCTGGCCCAGCGTGAGTCACGCGGTCCCAGAAGGGGAAAAGGACAGTGTAACTGTTGCATCGGGTGACACGCGGTCCCAGAGGGGGAAAAGGACAGTGTAACAGGCGCAGGGTGAGATACGCCGTCTCAGAGCGGGAAAAGAAGGACAGTGTAACTGGCACACATGTGAGACATGCAGTCCAAGACGGGGAAAAGAAGGATAGTGTGCCTGGTACGTCGTGAGATACGCAGTTCCAGAGGGGAAAAGGACAGTGTAACTGGCACACATGTGAGACACGCGGTCCAAGAAGGGGAAGAGAAAGACAGTGTAACTGGTGCACCGTGAGACACGCAGTCCCAGAGGAGGAAAAGGACAGTGAAACTGGCGCAACATGTGACATGCGTTCCGAGAGAGGGAAAAGAAGGACAGTGTACATGGCGCAGCGTGTGACACGCGGTCCCAGAGGGGGCAAAGAAGGACAGTGTAACAGGCGCAGCGTGAGACACGCGGTCCCAGAGGGGGAAAAGGACAGTGAAACTGGCGCAACATGTGACATGCGTTCCGAGAGGGGGAAAAGAAGGACAGTGTACATGGCGCAGCGTGTGACACGCGGTCCCAGAGGGGGCAAAGAAGGACAGTGTACCAGGCGCAGCGTGAGACACGCGGTCCCAGAGGGGTAAAGAAGGACAGTGAAACTGGCACACGTGAGACATGCGGTCCAAGACGGGGAAAAGAAGGACAGTGTACCTGTCGCAGCGTAAGACACACTGTCCCAGAGAGGGAAAAGAAGGACAGTGTACTTGGTGCAGCGTGAGACACGCGGTCCCAGAGGGGGAAAAGAAGGACAGTGTAGCTGGCGCACCATGAGACACGCGGTCCCAGAGGGGGAAAAGAAGGACAGTGTAGCTGGCGTACCATGAGACACGCGGTCCCAGAGGGAGAAAAGAAGGACAGTGTAGCTGGCGCATCGTGAGACACGCAGTCCCAGTTGGGGAAAAGAAGGACTGTGAAACTGGTGGAGTGTGACACACGCGGTCCCAGAGGGGGAGAAGACGGGCAGTGAACCAGGCGCAGCGTGAGACACGCGGTCCCAGAGTGGGAGAAGACGGACTGTCAACCAGGCGCAGCATGAGACACGACGTCCCAGAGGGCGAAAAGAAGGACAGTGTATCTGGCCCAGCGTGAGACACGCGGTCCAAGAGGGGGAAAAGGACAGTGTAACAGGCGCAGCGTGAGACACACGGTCCCAGAGGGGGAAAAGAAGGACAGCGAAACTAGCACACATGTGAGACATGCGGTCCAAGACGGGGAAAAGAAGGACAGTGTACCTGGCGCAGCGTGAGACACACGGTCCCAGAGAGGGAAAAGAAGGACATTGTAAGTGGCACACATATGAGACATGCAGTCCAAGACGGGGAAAAGAAGGACAGTGCACCTGGCGCACCGTAAGACACGCGGTCCAAGGAAGGAATAGAAGGACAGTGTACCTGGTGCACCATGAGATACGCGGTCCGAGAGGGGGAAGAAGGACAGTGTATCTGGCGCAGCGTGAGACACGCGATCCATGAAGGGTAAAAAAAGGACAGTGCAACTGGTGCACCGTGAGACACGCGGTTCAAGAAGGGGAAAAGAAGGACAGTGTAACTGTTGCATCGTGTGGCACGCAGTACGAGATGGGGAAAAGAAGGACAGTGCACTTGGCGCAGCGTGAGACACACGGTCATTGAGGGAGAAAAGACGGACAGTGTACCTGGCGCGGCGTGAGACACGTGGTCCCAGAGGGGGAAAAGAAGGAAAGTATACCTGGCGCACCGTGTGACACGCATTCCCAGAGGGGGAAAAGAAGGACAGTGTACCTGGCGATGCGTAAGACACGCGGTCCCAGAGGGGGAAAAGAAAGACAGTGAAACTGGCGCACTGTGACACATGCGTTCCCAGAGGGGGAAAAGGACAGTGCACCTGGCGCAGCGCGAGACACGCGGTCCAAGAAGGGGAAAAGAAAGACAGTGTACCTGGCGCGACCGTGAGACACGCGGTCCCAGAGGGGGAAAAGAAGGACAGTGTAGCTGGCGTACCATGAGACACGCGGTCCCAGAGGGGGAAAAGGACAGTGTACCTGGAGCAGCGTGTGACACGCGGTCCCAGAGGGGGAAAAGAAGGACAGTGTAACAGGCACAGCGTGAGACACGCGGTCTCAGAGGGGGAAAAGGACAGTATACCAGGCGCAGCGTGAGACACGCGGTCCCAGAGGGCTAAAGAAGGACAGTGTAACTGGCACACGTGAGACATGCGGTCCAAGATGGGGAAAAGAAGGACAGTGTACTTGGTGCAGCGTGAGACACGCAGTCCCAGAGTGGGAAAAGGAGGACAGTACACCTGGCGCAGCGTAAGACACGCGGTCCCAGAGGGGGAAAAGAATTGCAGTGGACATGGCGCACCGTAAGACACGCGTTCCCAGTTGGGGAAAAGGACAGTGAAACTGGTGGAGCGTGACACACGCGGTCCCAGAGGGGGAGAAGATGGACAGTGAACCAGGCGCAGCGTGAGACACGTGGTCCCAGAGGTAGAAAATAAGGACAGTGTACCTGGCCCAGCGTGAGTCACGCGGTCCCAGAGGGGGAAAATGACAGTGTACCTGGCTCACCGTAAGACCCGCGGTCCCAGAGGGGGAAAAGAAGGACAGTGAAACGGGTGGAGCGTGAGACGCGCGGTCCCAGAGGGGGAAAAGGACAGTGTAACTGTTGTATCGTGTGACACGCGGTCGAAGACGGGGAAAAGAAGGTCGGTGTACTTGGCGCAGCGTGAGACACACGGTCATTGAGGGAGAAAAGATGGACAGTGTACCTGGCGCACCGTGTGACATGAGTTCCCAGAGGGGGAAAAGAAGGACAGTGTCGCTGGCGCACCATGAGACACGCGGTCCAAGAAGGGGAAAAGAAGTGCAGTGTAACTGGTGCACCGTGAGACACGCAGTCCCAGAGGGGGAAAAGAAGGACAGTGTACCTGTCGCAGCGTGTGATACGCGGTCCCAGAGGGGGGAAAAGAAGGACAGTGTAACAGGCGCAGCGTGAGACACGTGGTCCCAGAGGGGGAAAAGAAGGACAGTGAAACTAGCACACATGTGAGACATGCGGTCCAAGACGGGGAAAAGAAGGACAGTGCACCTGGATCACCGTAAGACACGCGGTCCCAAAGGGGGAAAAGAATTGCAATGAACCTGGCGCACCGTAAGACACGCGGTCCCAGTTGGGGAAAAGAAGGACCGTGAAACTGGTGGAGCGTGACACACGCGGTCCCAGAGGGGGAGAAGACGGGCAGTGAACCAGGCGCAGCGTGAGACACGCGGTCCCAGAGTGGGAGAAGACGGACTGTGAACCAGGCGCAGCATGAGACATGACGTCCCAGAGGGCGAAAAGAAGGACAGTGTATCTGGCCCAGCGTGAGACACGACGTCCCAGAGGGCGAAAAGAAGGACAGTGTATCTGGCCCAGCGTGAGACACACGGTTCTAGAAGGGGAAAAGGACAGTGTAACTGTTGCATCGGGTGACACGCGGTCCAAGAGGGGGAAAAGAAGGACAGTGTACCTGGCGCAGCGAGACACACGGTCCCAGAGGGGGAAAAGGACAGTGTACTTGGCGCAGTGTGAGACACGCGGTCCCAGAGGGGGAAAAGGACAGTGTAACAGGCGCAGGGTGAGATACGCGGTCTCAGAGGGGGAAAAGAAGGACAGTGTAACTGGCACACATGTGAGACATGCAGTCCAAGACGGGGAAAAGAAGGACAGTGTACCTGGCGCAGCAGGAGACACGCGTTCGCAGATAGGGAAAAGAAGGACAGTGTACCTGGTGCATCATGTGACACGCGGTCCAAGACGGGGAAAAGAAGGACAGTCTACCTGGCGCACTGTGAGACACGCGTTCGCAGAGGGGGAAAAGGACAGTGCACCTGGAGCACCGTGAGACACTCGGTCCAAGAAGGGAAGAGAAGGACAGTGTACCTGCCGCAGCATGAGACACGCGGTCCAAGAAGGGGAAAAGAAAGACAGTGTAACTGGTGCACCGTGAGACACGCGTTCCCAGAGGGGGAAAAGGACAGTGTACCTGGCGCAGCGTGTGACACGCGGTCCCAGAGGGGGAAAAGAAGGACAGTGTACCTGGCGCAGCGTGTGACACGCGGTCCCAGAGGGGGAAAAGAAGGACAGTGTAACAGGCACAGCGTGAGACACGCGGTCTCAGAGTGGGAAGAGAAGGACAGTATACCAGGCGCAGCGTGAGACACGCGGTTCCAGAAGGGAAAAAGAAGGACAGTGTACCTGGTAGAGCGTGAGATACGCGGTTCCAGAGGGGAAAAGGACAGTGTAACAGGCGCAGCGTGAGACACACGGTCCCAGAGGGGGAAAAGAAGGACAGCGAAATTAGCACACATGTGAGACATGCGGTCCAAGACGGGGAAAAGAAGGACAGTGTACCTGGCGCAGCGTGAGACACACGGTCCCAGAGAGGGAAAAGAAGGACATTGTAAGTGGCACACATATGAGACATGCAGTCCAAGACGGGGTAAAGAAGGACAGTGTACCTGTCGCAGTGTGAGACACGCGGTCCCAGAGGGGGAAAAGAATTACAGTGAACCTGGTGGAGCGTGACACACGCATTCCTAGAGGGGGAAAAGACGGACAGTGAACCTGGCGCAGCGTGAGACACGGGGTCCCAGAGGGGGAAAAGAAGGACAGTGTACCTGGCCCAGCGTGAGTCACGCGGTCCCAGAAGGGGAAAAGGACAGTGTAACTGTTGCATCGTGTGACACGCGGTCCAAGACGGGGAAAAGAAGGACAGTGTACTTGGCGCAGCGTGAGACACACGGTCCCAGAGAGGGACAAGAAGGACAGTGTACCAGGCGCAGCGTGAGACACGCGATCCCAGAGGGGGAAAAGAAGGACAGTGTAAGTGCCACACATATGAGACATGCGGTCCAAGGCGGGGAAAAGAAGGACAGTCCACCTGGCGCACCGTAAGACACGCGGTCCAAGAAGGGAATAGAAGGACAGTGTACCTGCCGCAGCATGAGACACGCAGTCCCAGAGGGGAAAAAGAAGGCCAGTGTACCTGGTGCACCATGAGATACGCGGTCCCAGAGGGGGAAGAAGGACAGTGTACCTGGCGCAGCATGAGACACGCGGTCCATGAAGGGGAAGAGAAAGACAGTATTACTGGTGCACCGTGAGACATGCGTTCCCAGAGGGGAAAAGAAGGACAGTGCACCTGGCGCAGCGTGTGACACGCGGTCCCAGAGGGGAAAAGAAGGACAGTGTAACAGGCACAGCGTGAGACACGCGGTCTCAGAGTGGGAAAAGAAGGACAGTATACCAGGCGCAGCGTGAGACACGCGGTTCCAGAAGGGGAAAAGAAGGACAGTGTACCTGGTAGAACGTGAGATACGCGGTTCCAGAGGGGAAAAGGACAGTGTAACTGGCACACATGTGAGACATGCGGTCCAAGGCGGGGAAAAGAAGCACAGTCCACCTGGCGCACCGTAAGAAACACGGTCCAAGAAGGGAATAGAAGGACAGTGTACCTGCCGCAGCATGAGACACGCAGTCCCAGAGGGGAAAAAGGCCAGTGTACCTGGTGCACCATGAGACACGCGGTCCCAGAGGGGGAAGAAGGACAGTGTACCTGGCGCACCGTGAGACACGCGGTCCAAGAAGGGGAAGAGAAAGACAGTATTACTGGTGCACCGTGAGACATGCGTTCCCAGAGGGGAAAAGAAGGACAGTGTAACAGGCGCAGCGTGAGATACGCGGTCCCAGAGGGGGAAAAGAAGGACAGTGTACTTGGTGCAGCGTGAGACACGCGGTCCCAGAGGGGGAAAAGAAGGACAGTGTCGCTGGCGCACCATGAGACACGCGGTCCAGGAAGGGGAAAAGAAGTACAGTGTAACTGGTGCACCGTGAGACACGCAGTCCCAGAGGGGGAAAAGAAGGACAGTGTACCTGTCGCAGCGTGTGACACGCGGTCCCAGAGGGGGGAAAAGAAGGACAGTGTAACAGGCGCAGCATGAGACACGCGGTCTCAGAGGGGGAAAAGAAGGACAGTGTACCAGGCGCAGCGTGAGACACGTGGTCCCAGAGGGGGAAAAGAAGGACAGTGAAACTAGCACACATGTGAGACATGCGGTCCAAGACGGGGAAAAGAAGGACAGTGCACCTGGATCACCGTAAGACACGCGGTCCCAAAGGGGGAAAAGAATTGCAATGAACCTGGCGCACCGTAAGACACGCGGTCCCAGTTGGGGAAAAGAAGGACCGTGAAACTGGTGGAGCGTGACACACGCGGTCCCAGAGGGGGAGAAGACGGGCAGTGAACCAGGCGCAGCGTGAGACACGACGTCCCAGAGGGCGAAAAGAAGGACAGTGTATCTGGCCCAGCGTGAGACACACGGTCCCAGAGGGGGAAAAGAATTACAGTGAACCTGGTGGAGCGTGACACACGCATTCCTAGAGGGGGAAAAGACGGACAGTGAACCTGGCGCAGCGTGAGACACGGGGTCCCAGAGGGGGAAAAGAAGGACAGTGTACCTGGCCCAGCGTGAGTCACGCGGTCCCAGAAGGGGAAAAGGACAGTGTAACTGTTGCATCGTGTGACACGCGGTCCAAGACGGGGAAAAGAAGGACAGTGTACTTGGCGCAGCGTGAGACACACGGTCCCAGAGAGGGACAAGAAGGACAGTGTACCAGGCGCAGCGTGAGACACGCGATCCCAGAGGGGGAAAAGAAGGACAGTGTAAGTGCCACACATATGAGACATGCGGTCCAAGGCGGGGAAAAGAAGGACAGTCCACCTGGCGCACCGTAAGACACGCGGTCCAAGAAGGGAATAGAAGGACAGTGTACCTGCCGCAGCATGAGACACGCAGTCCCAGAGGGGAAAAAGAAGGCCAGTGTACCTGGTGCACCATGAGATACGCGGTCCCAGAGGGGGAAGAAGGACAGTGTACCTGGCGCAGCATGAGACACGCGGTCCATGAAGGGGAAGAGAAAGACAGTATTACTGGTGCACCGTGAGACATGCGTTCCCAGAGGGGAAAAGAAGGACAGTGCACCTGGCACAGCGTGTGACACGCGGTCCCAGAGGGGAAAAGAAGGACAGTGTAACAGGCACAGCGTGAGACACGCGGTCTCAGAGTGGGAAAAGAAGGACAGTATACCAGGCGCAGCGTGAGACACGCGGTTCCAGAAGGGGAAAAGAAGGACAGTGTACCTGGTAGAACGTGAGATACGCGGTTCCAGAGGGGAAAAGGACAGTGTAACTGGCACACATGTGAGACATGCGGTCCAAGGCGGGGAAAAGAAGCACAGTCCACCTGGCGCACCGTAAGAAACACGGTCCAAGAAGGGAATAGAAGGACAGTGTACCTGCCGCAGCATGAGACACGCAGTCCCAGAGGGGAAAAAGGCCAGTGTACCTGGTGCACCATGAGACACGCGGTCCCAGAGGGGGAAGAAGGACAGTGTACCTGGCGCACCGTGAGACACGCGGTCCAAGAAGGGGAAGAGAAAGACAGTATTACTGGTGCACCGTGAGACATGCGTTCCCAGAGGGGAAAAGAAGGACAGTGTAACAGGCGCAGCGTGAGATACGCGGTCCCAGAGGGGGAAAAGAAGGACAGTGTACTTGGTGCAGCGTGAGACACGCGGTCCCAGAGGGGGAAAAGAAGGACAGTGTCGCTGGCGCACCATGAGACACGCGGTCCAGGAAGGGGAAAAGAAGTACAGTGTAACTGGTGCACCGTGAGACACGCAGTCCCAGAGGGGGAAAAGAAGGACAGTGTACCTGTCGCAGCGTGTGACACGCGGTCCCAGAGGGGGGAAAAGAAGGACAGTGTAACAGGCGCAGCATGAGACACGCGGTCTCAGAGGGGGAAAAGAAGGACAGTGTACCAGGCGCAGCGTGAGACACGTGGTCCCAGAGGGGGAAAAGAAGGACAGTGAAACTAGCACACATGTGAGACATGCGGTCCAAGACGGGGAAAAGAAGGACAGTGCACCTGGATCACCGTAAGACACGCGGTCCCAAAGGGGGAAAAGAATTGCAATGAACCTGGCGCACCGTAAGACACGCGGTCCCAGTTGGGGAAAAGAAGGACCGTGAAACTGGTGGAGCGTGACACACGCGGTCCCAGAGGGGGAGAAGACGGGCAGTGAACCAGGCGCAGCGTGAGACACGACGTCCCAGAGGGCGAAAAGAAGGACAGTGTATCTGGCCCAGCGTGAGACACACGGTCCCAGAGAGGGAAAAGAAGGACATTGTAAGTGGCACACATATGAGACATGCAGTCCAAGACGGGGTAAAGAAGGACAGTGTACCTGTCGCAGTGTGAGACACGCGGTCCCAGAGGGGGAAAAGAATTACAGTGAACCTGGTGGAGCGTGACACACGCATTCCTAGAGGGGGAAAAGACGGACAGTGAACCTGGCGCAGCGTGAGACACGGGGTCCCAGAGGGGGAAAAGAAGGACAGTGTACCTGGCCCAGCGTGAGTCACGCGGTCCCAGAAGGGGAAAAGGACAGTGTAACTGTTGCATCGTGTGACACGCGGTCCAAGACGGGGAAAAGAAGGACAGTGTACTTGGCGCAGCGTGAGACACACGGTCCCAGAGAGGGACAAGAAGGACAGTGTACCAGGCGCAGCGTGAGACACGCGATCCCAGAGGGGGAAAAGAAGGACAGTGTAAGTGCCACACATATGAGACATGCGGTCCAAGGCGGGGAAAAGAAGGACAGTCCACCTGGCGCACCGTAAGACACGCGGTCCAAGAAGGGAATAGAAGGACAGTGTACCTGCCGCAGCATGAGACACGCAGTCCCAGAGGGGAAAAAGAAGGCCAGTGTACCTGGTGCACCATGAGATACGCGGTCCCAGAGGGGGAAGAAGGACAGTGTACCTGGCGCAGCGTGAGACACGCGGTCCAAGAAGGGGAAGAGAAAGACAGTATTACTGGTGCACCGTGAGACATGCGTTCCCAGAGGGGAAAAGAAGGACAGTGCACCTGGCGCAGCGTGTGACACGCGGTCCCAGAGGGGAAAAGAAGGACAGTGTAACAGGCACAGCGTGAGACACGCGGTCTCAGAGTGGGAAAAGAAGGACAGTATACCAGGCGCAGCGTGAGACACGCGGTTCCAGAAGGGGAAAAGAAGGACAGTGTACCTGGTAGAACGTGAGATACGCGGTTCCAGAGGGGAAAAGGACAGTGTAACTGGCACACATGTGAGACATGCGGTCCAAGGCGGGGAAAAGAAGCACAGTCCACCTGGCGCACCGTAAGAAACACGGTCCAAGAAGGGAATAGAAGGACAGTGTACCTGCCGCAGCATGAGACACGCAGTCCCAGAGGAGAAAAAGGCCAGTGTACCTGGTGCACCATGAGAGACGGGGTCCCAGAGGGGGAAGAAGGACAGTGTATCTGGCGCAGCGTGAGACACGCGGTCCAAGAAGGGGAAGAGAAAGACAGTATTACTGGTGCACCGTGAGACATGCGTTCCCAGAGGGGAAAAGAAGGACAGTGTAACAGGCGCAGCGTGAGATACGCGGTCCCAGAGGGGGAAAAGAAGGACAGTGTACTTGGTGCAGCGTGAGACACGCGGTCCCAGAGGGGGAAAAGAAGGACAGTGTCGCTGGCGCACCATGAGACACGCGGTCCAGGAAGGGGAAAAGAAGTACAGTGTAACTGGTGCACCGTGAGACACGCAGTCCCAGAGGGGGAAAAGAAGGACAGTGTACCTGTCGCAGCGTGTGACACGCGGTCCCAGAGGGGGGAAAAGAAGGACAGTGTAACAGGCGCAGCATGAGACACGCGGTCTCAGAGGGGGAAAAGGACAGTGTACCAGGCGCAGCGTGAGACACGTGGTCCCAGAGGGGGAAAAGAAGGACAGTGAAACTAGCACACATGTGAGACATGCGGTCCAAGACGGGGAAAAGAAGGACAGTGCACCTGGATCACCGTAAGACACGCGGTCCCAAAGGGGGAAAAGAATTGCAATGAACCTGGCGCACTGTAAGACACGCGGTCCCAGTTGGGGAAAAGAAGGACCGTGAAACTGGTGGAGCGTGACACACGCGGTCCCAGAGGGGGAGAAGACGGGCAGTGAACCAGGCGCAGCGTGAGACACGACGTCCCAGAGGGCGAAAAGAAGGACAGTGTATCTGGCCCAGCGTGAGACACACGGTTCTAGAAGGGGAAAAGGACAGTGTAACTGTTGCATCGGGTGACACGCGGTCCCAGAGGGGGAAAAGAAGGACATTGTAAGTGCCACACATATGAGACATGCAGTCCAAGACGGGGAAAAGAAGGACAGTGCACCTGGCGCACCGTAAGACACGCGGTCCAAGGAAGGAATAGAAGGACAGTGTACCTGGCGCAGCATGAGAAACGTAGTCCCAGAGGAGAAAAAGGCCAGTGTACCTGGTGCACCATGAGATACGCGGTCCGAGAGGGGGAAGAAGGACAGTGTACCTGGCGCAGCGTGAGACACGCGATCCATGAAGGGGAAAAAAAGGACAGTGTAACTGGCACACATGTGAGACACGCGGTCCAAGAAGGGGAAGAGAAAGACAGTGTAACTGGTGCACCGTGAGACACGCAGTCCCAGAGGAGGAAAAGGACAGTGAAACTGGCGCACCATGTGACATGCGTTCCGAGAGGGGGAAAAGAAGGACAGTGTACATGGCGCAGCGTGTGACACGCGGTCCCAGAGGGGGCAAAGAAGGACAGTGTAACAGGCGCAGCGTGAGAAACGCGGTTTCAGAGGGGGAAAAGGACAGTACACCTGGCGCAGCGTAAGACACGCGGTCCCAGAGGGGGAAAAGAATTGCAGTGGACATGGCGCACCGTAAGACACGCGTTCCCAGTTGGGGAAAAGGACAGTGAAACTGGTGGAGCGTGACACACGCGGTCCCAGAGGGGGAGAAGATGGACAGTGAACCAGGCGCAGCGTGAGACACGTGGTCCCAGAGGTAGAAAATAAGGACAGTGTACCTGGCCCAGCGTGAGTCACGCGGTCCCAGAGGGGGAAAATGACAGTGTACCTGGCTCACCGTAAGACCCGCGGTCCCAGAGGGGGAAAAGAAGGACAGTGAAACGGGTGGAGCGTGAGACGCGCGGTCCCAGAGGGGGAAAAGGACAGTGTAACTGTTGTATCGTGTGACACGCGGTCGAAGACGGGGAAAAGAAGGTCGGTGTACTTGGCGCAGCGTGAGACACACGGTCATTGAGGGAGAAAAGATGGACAGTGTACCTGGCGCACCGTGTGACATGAGTTCCCAGAGGGGGAAAAGAAGGATAGTGTACCTGGCGCAGCAGGAGACACGCGTTCGCAGATAGGGAAAAGAAGGACAGTGTACCTGGTGCATCATGTGACACGCGGTCCAAGACGGGGAAAAGAAGGACAGTCTACCTGGCGCACTGTGAGACACGCGTTCGCAGAGGGGGAAAAGGACAGTGCACCTGGAGCACCATGAGACACTCGGTCCAAGAAGGGAAGAGAAGGACAGTGTACCTGCCGCAGCATGAGACACGCGGTCCAAGAAGGGGAAAAGAAAGACAGTGTAACTGGTGCACCGTGAGACACGCGTTCCCAGAGGGGGAAAAGGACAGTGTACCTGGCGCAGCGTGTGACATGCGGTCCCAGAGGGGGAAAAGAAGGACAGTGTACCTGGCGCAGCGTGTGACACGCGGTCCCAGAGGGGGAAAAGAAGGACAGTGTAACAGGCACAGCGTGAGACACGCGGTCTCAGAGTGGGAAAAGAAGGACAGTATACCAGGCGCAGCGTGAGACACGCGGTTCCAGAGGGGAAAAGGACAGTGTAACTGGCACACATGTGAGACATGCGGTCCAAGACGGGGAAAAGGACAGTGTACCTGTCGCAGCGTTAGACACGCTGTCCCAGAGGGGGAAAAGAAGGACAGTGAAACTGGCGCACTGTGAGACATGCGTTCCCAGAGGGGGAAAAGATCAGTGTACCTGGCGCAGCGTGTGACACGCGGTCCCAGAGGGGGAAAAGAAGGACAGTGTAACAGGCACAGCGTGAGACACGCGGTCTCAGGGTGGGAAGAGAAGGACAGTATACCAGGCGCAGCGTGAGACACGCGGTTCCAGAAGGGAAAAAGAAGGACAGTGTACCTGGTAGAGCGTGAGATACGCGGTTCCAGAGGGGAAAAGGACAGTGTAACAGGCGCAGCGTGAGACACACGGTCCCAGAGGGGGAAAAGAAGGACAGCGAAATTAGCACACATGTGAGACATGCGGTCCAAGACGGGGAAAAGAAGGACAGTGTACCTGTCGCAGTGTGAGACACGCGGTCCCAGAGGGGGAAAAGAATTACAGTGAACCTGGTGGAGCGTGACACACGCATTCCTAGAGGGGGAAAAGACGGACAGTGAACCTGGCGCAGCGTGAGACACGGGGTCCCAGAGGGGGAAAAGAAGGACAGTGTACCTGGCCCAGCGTGAGTCACGCGGTCCCAGAAGGGGAAAAGGACAGTGTAACTGTTGCATCGTGTGACACGCGGTCCAAGACCTGGAAAAGAAGGACAGTGTACTTGGCGCAGCGTGAGACACACGGTCCCAGAGAGGGACAAGAAGGACAGTGTACCAGGCGCAGCGTGAGACACGCGGTCCCAGAGGGGGAAAAGAAGGACAGTGTAAGTGCCACACATATGAGACATGCGGTCCAAGGCGGGGAAAAGAAGCACAGTCCACCTGGCGCACCGTAAGACACGCGGTCCAAGAAGGGAATAGAAGGACAGTGTACCTGCCGCAGCATGAGACACGCAGTCCCAGAGGGGAAAAAGAAGGCCAGTGTACCTGGTGCACCATGAGATACGGGGTCCCAGAGGGGGAAGAAGGACAGTGTACCTGGCGCACCGTGAGACATGCGTTCCCAGAGGGGAAAAGAAGGACAGTGTACCTGGCGCAGCGTGAGATACGCGGTTCCAGAGGGGAAAAGAAGGACAGTGTAACAGGCACAGCGTGAGACACGCGGTCTCAGAGTGGGAAAAGAAGGACAGTATACCAGGCGCAGCGTGAGACACGCGGTTCCAGAAGGGGAAAAGAAGGACAGTGTACCTGGTAGAACGTGAGATACGCGGTTCCAGAGGGGAAAAGGACAGTGTAACTGGCACACATGTGAGACATGCGGTCCAAGGCGGGGAAAAGAAGCACAGTCCACCTGGCGCACCGTAAGACACACGGTCCAAGAAGGGAATAGAAGGACAGTGTACCTGCCGCAGCATGAGACACGCAGTCCCAGAGGAGAAAAAGGCCAGTGTACCTGGTGCACCATGAGACACGCGGTCCCAGAGGGGAAAAAGGCCAGTGTACCTGGTGCACCATGAGAGACGGGGTCCCAGAGGGGGAAGAAGGACAGTGTACCTGGCGCAGTGTGAGACACGCGGTCCAAGAAGGGGAAGAGAAAGACAGTATTACTGGTGCACCGTGAGACATGCGTTCCCAGAGGGGAAAAGGACAGTGCACCTGGCGCAGCGTGTGACACGCGGTCCCAGAGGGGGAAAAGAAGGACAGTGTAACAGGCACAGCGTGAGACACGCGGTCTCAGAGTGGGAAAAGAAGGACAGTGTACCTGGCGCAGCGTGAGACACGCGGTCTCAGAGAGGGATAAGAAGGACAGTATACCAGGCGCAGCGTGAGACACGCGGTTCCAGAAGGGGAAAAGAAGGACAGTGTAACAGGTGCACCGTGAGATACGCGGTTCCAGAAGGGGAAAAGAAGGACAGTGTACCTGGTAGAACGTGAGATACGCGGTTCCAGAGGGGAAAAGGACAGTGTAACTGGCACACATGTGAGACATGCGGTCCAAGACGGGGAAAAGGACAGTGTACCTGTCGCAGCGTGAGACACGCGGTCCCAGAGGGGGAAAAGAAGGACAGTGAAACTGGCGCATCGTGTGACACGCGGTCGAAGACGGGGAAAAGAAGGACGGTGTACTTGGCGCAGCATGAGACACACGGTCATTGAGGGAGAAAAGATGGACAGTGTACCTGGCGATGCATAAGACACGCGGTCCCAGAGGGGGAAAAGAAGGCCAGTGTACCTGGCGCAGCATGAGACACGCGGTCCAAGAAGGGGAAAAGAAAGACAGTGTACCTGGTGCACCGTGAGATACGCGGTCCAAGACGGGGAAAAGAAGGACAGTGCACCTGGCGCAGTGTGTGACACGCTGTCCCAGAGGGGCAAAAGAAGGACAGTGTAGCTGGCGCACCATGAGACACGCGGTCCAAGAAGGGGAAAAGAAGGACAGTGTATCAGGCGCAGCGTGTGACACACGGTCCCAGCGGGGGAAAAGATGAACGGTGTAACAGGCGCAGTGTGAGACACGCGGTCTCAGAGGGGGAAAAGAAGGACAGTGTACCTGGAGCACCGTGAGACACGCGGTCCCAGAGGGGGAAAAGATGGACAGTGTACCTGTCGCAGCGTGAGACACGCGGTCTCAGAGGGGGAAAAGAACAGTGTACCAGGCGCAGCGTGAGACACACAGTCCCAGCGGGGGAAAAGATGAACGGTGTAACAGGCGCAGCGTGAGACACGCGGTCCCAGAGGGGGAAAAGATGGACAGTGAAACTGGCGCACCATGTGACACGCGGTCCCAGAGAGGGAAAAGAAGGACAGTGTAAAAGGCGCAGCGTGAGACACGCGGTCTCAGAGGGGGAAAAGAACAGTGTACCAGGCGCAGCGTGAGACACGCGGTCCCAGAGGGGGAAAAGAAGGACAGTGAAACTGGCGCACCGTGTGACATGCGGTCCGAGAGGGGGAAAACAATTACAGTGTACCTGGCGCACCATAAGACACGCGGTCCCAGTTGGGGAAAGGAAGGACAGTGTAACTGGTGCACCGTGAGACACGCGGTCCAAGACGGGGAAAAGAAGGACAGTGTACCTGTCGCAGCGTGAGACACGCAGTCCCAGAGGGAGAAAAGAAGGACAGTGAAACTGGCGCACCATGTCACGTGCGTTCCCAGAGGGGGAAAAGAAGGACAGTCTACCTGGCGCACTGTGAGACACGCGGTCCCAGAGGGGGAAAAGAAGGACAGTGTACCATGCGCAGCGTGAGACACGCGGTCCCAGAGGGGGAAAAGAAGGACAGTGTACCAGGCACAGCATGAGATACGCATTCCCAGAGGGGGAAAAGGACAGTGTGCCTCGCGCAACGTGAGACACGCAGTCCAAGACGGGGAAAAGGAGGAAAGTGTACCTGTCACAGCGTGAGACACGCGGTCCCAGAGGGGGAAAAGAATTACAGTGAAACTGGCGCACCGGAAGACACGCGGTCCCAGTGGGGGAAAAGTACAGTGAAACTGGTGGAGCGTGACACACGTGGTCCCAGAGGGGGAAAAGACGGACAGTGAACCAGGCGCAGCGTGAGACACGCGGTCCCAGAGGGGGAAAAGACGGACAGTGAACCAGGCGCAGCGTGAGTCGCATGGTCCCAGAAGGGGAAAAGAAGGACAGTGCACCTGGCGCACCGTAAGACACGCGGTCCAAGAAGGGAATAGAAGGACAGTGTACCTGCCGCAGCATGGACACGCGGTCCCAGAGGGGGAAGAAGGACAGTGTACCTGCCGCAGCGTGAGACACGCAGTCCCAGAGGGGGAAAAGAAGGACAGTGAAACTGGCACACATGTGAGACATGCGGTCCAAGACGGGGAAGAGAAAGACAGTATTACTGGTGCACCGTGAGACATGCGTTCCCAGAGGGGAAAAGAAGGACAGTGCGCCTGGCACAGCGTGAGATACGCGGTCCCAGAGGGGGAAAAGAAGGACAGTGAACCTGGCGCACCGTAAGACACGCGGTCCCAGTTGGGGAAAAGGACAGTGAAACTGGTGGAGCGTAAGACACGTGGTTCCCGAAGGGGAAAAGAAGGACAGTGCAACTGGTGCAGTGAGAGACCCGCGGTCCCTAAGGGGAAAGAAGGACAGTGTACCCGGCTCACCGTAAGACCCGCGGTCCCAGAAGGGGAAAAGGACAGTTTACCTGGCTCACCGTAAGACCCGCGGCCCCAGAGGGGGAAAAGAAGGACAGTGAAACGGGTGGAGCGTGAGACGCGCGGTGCCAGAGGGGGAAAAGAAGGACAGTGAAACGGGTGGAGCATGAGACGTGCGGTCCCAGAGGGGAAAAGAAGGACAATTTACCAGGCGCAGCGTGAGACACACGGTCCCAGAAGGGGAAAAGAAGGACAGTGTACCTGGTGCACCATGAGACACGCAGTCCCAGAGGGGGAAAAGGACAGTGCAACTGGCACACATGTGAGACATGCGGTCCCAGATGGGAAAAAGGAGGACAGTGCACCTGGCGCAGCGTTAGACACGCGGTCCCAGAGGGGGAAAAGAATTACAGTGAACCTGGCACACCGTAAGACACGCGGTCCCAGTGGGGGAAAAGGACAGTGAAACTGGTGGAGCGTGACACACGCGGTCCCAGAGGGGGAAAAGGACAGTGTAACTGGCGCAACATGTGACATGCGTTCCCAGAGGGGGAATAGAAGGACAGTGTACATGGCGCAGCGTGAGACACGCAGTCCCAGAGGGGGAAAAGAAGGACAGTGCAACTGGCACACGTGAGACATGCGGTCCCAGATGGGAAAAAGGAGGACAGTGCACCTGGCGCAGCGTTAGACACGCGGTCCCAGAGGGGGAAAAGAATTACAGTGAACCTGGCACACCGTAAGACACGCGCTCCCAGTGGGGGAAAAGGACAGTGAAACTGGTGGAGCGTGACACACGCGGTCCCAGAGGGGGAAAAGACGGACAGTGAACCAGGCGCAGCGTGAGACACGCGGTCCCAGAGGGGGAAAAGAAGAACGGTGTTCCTGGCCCAGCGTGAGTCTCATGGTTCCAGAAGGGGAAAAGAAGGACAGTGCACCTGGCGCACCGTAAGACACGCGGTCCAAGAAGGGAATAGAAGGACAGTGTACCTGCCGCAGCATGGACACGCAGTCACAGAGGGGAAAAAGAAGGCCAGTGTACCTGGTGCACCATGAGATACGCGGTCGCAGAGGGGGAAGAAGGACAGTGTACCTGTCGCAGCGTGAGACACGCGGTCCAAGAGGGGGAAAAGAAGGACAGTGAAACTGGCACACATGTGAGACATGCGGTCCAAGACGGGGAAAAGAAGGACAGTGTACCAGGCGCAGCGTTCGACATGCGGTTCCAGAGGGGGAAAAGAAGGACAGTGTACCTGGCCCAGCGTGAGTCACGTTGTCCCAGAAGGGGAAAAGAAGGACAGTGCACCTGGCGCACCGTAAGACACGCGGTCCAAGAAGGGAATAGAAGGACAGTGTCCCTGCCGCAGCATGAGACACGCAGTCCCAGAGGAGAAAAAGGCCAGTGTACCTGGTGCACCATGAGATACGCGGTCCCAGAGGGGGAAGAAGGACAGTGTACCTGGCCCAGCGTGAGACACGCTGTTCAAGAAGGGGAAAAGAAGGACAGTGTAATGGGCACACATGAGAGACACGCGGTCCAAGACGGGGAAAAGAAGGACAGTGTACCTGCCGCAGCATGAGACACGCAGTCCCAGAGGGGAAAAAGAAGGCCAGTGTACCTGGTGCACCATGAGACACGCGGTCCAAGGCGGGGAAAAGAAGGACAGTGTACCTGCCGCAGCGTGAGACACGCGGTCTCAGAGCGGGAAGAAGGACAGTGTAACGGGCACACATGAGAGACACGCGGTCCAAGACGGGGAAAAGAAGGACAGTCTACCTGGCGCAGCGTGAGACCCGCGGTCCCAGAGCGGAAAATGGAGTACAGTGAACCTGGAGCAGCATGAGACACGACGTCCCAGGGGGCGAAAAGAAGGACAGTGTAACTGTTGCATCGTGTGGTACGCAGTCCAAGGTGGGGAAAAGACGGACAGTGTACTTGGCGCGGCGTGAGACACGCGGTCCCAGAGGGAGAAAAGAATTACAGTAAACCTGGCGCACTGTAAGACACGCGGTCCCAGAGGGGGAAAAGGACAGTGACACTGGTGGAGCGTGACACACGCAGTCCCAGAGGGGGGAGAAGACGGACAGTGAACCAGGCGCAGCGTGAGACACGCGGTCCCAGAGGGGGAAAAGGACAGTTTACCTGGCTCACCGTAAGACCCGCGGTCCCACAGGGGGAAAAGAAGGACAGTGAAACGGGTGGAGCGTGAGACGCGCGGTGCCAGAGGGGAAAAGAAGTACAGTGAACCTGGCGCACATGTGAGACACGCGGTTCAAGACGGTCAAAAGAAGGACAGTCTACCTGGCGCAGCGTGAGACCCGCGGTCCCAGAGCGGGAAATGAAGTACAGTGAACCTGGAGCAGCATGAGACACGACGGCCCAGAGGGCGAAAAGAAGGACAGTGTATCTGGCCCAGCGTGAGACATGGGGTTGAAGAAGGGGAAAAGAAGGACAGTGTAACTGTTGCATCGTGTGGTACGCAGTACAAGACGGGGAAAAGAAGGACAGTGCACTTGGCGCAGCATGAGACACACGGTCATTGAGGGAGAAAAGACTGACAGTGTACCTGGCGCGGCGTGAGACACGCGGTCCCAGAGGGGGAAAAGAAGGAAAGTATACCTGGCGCACCGTGTGACACGCGGTCCCAGAAGGGGAAAAGAAGGACAGTGTACCTGGCGATGCGTAAGACACGCGGTCCAAGAGGGGTAAAAGAAGGACAGTGTACCTGGCGCAGCATGAGACACGTGGTCCCAAACGGGGAAAAGAAGGACAGTGCACCTGGCGCACCGTAAGACACGCGGTCCAAGAAGGGAATATAGGGCAGTGTACCTGCCACAGCATGAGGCACGCAGTCCCAGAGGGGAAAAAGGCCAGTCCACCTGGTGAACCTTGAGATAAGAGGTCCCAGAGGGGGAAGGAGGACAGTGAAACTGGCGCACCATGTCACATGCATTCCCAGAGGAGGAAAAGGACAGTGTACCTGGCGCAGCGGGTGACACGCGGTCCCAGAGGGGGAAAAGAACAGTGTAGATGGCCCAGCGTGAGACACGTGGTCCCGGAAGGGGAAAAGAAGGACAGTGCAACTGGTGCAGCGAGAGACACGCGGTCCCAGAGGGGGAAAAGAAGGACAGTGTACCTGGCGCACCGTAAGACCCGCGGTCCCAGAGGGGGAAAAGGACAGTGAAACGGGTGGAGCATGAGACGTGCGGTCCCAGAGGGGAAAAGAAGGACAGTGTACCTGGCGCACCGTAAGACACGCGGTCCCAGAGGGGGAAAAGGACAGTTTACCTGGCTCACCGTAAGACCCGCGGTCCCAGAGGGGGAAAAGAAGGACAGTGAAATGGGTGGAGCGTGAGACGCGCGGTCCCAGAGGGGGAAAGAAGGACAGTGTAACTGTTGCATCGTGTGGTCCGCAGTCCAAGACGGGGAAAAGAAGGACAGTGCACTTGGCGCAGCGTGAGACACACGGTCATTGACGGAGAAAAGACGGACAGTGTACCTGGCGTGGCGTGAGACACGCGGTCCCAGAGGGGGAAAAGGACAGTGCGCCTGGCGCACCGTAAGACACGCGGTCCAAGAAGGGAATATAGAAGGACAGTGTACCTGTCGCAGCGTGAGACACGCGGTCCCAGAGGGGGAAAAGAAGGACAGTGAAACTGGCGCACCGTGTGACATGCATTCCCAGAGGGGGAAAAGGACAGTGTACTTGGCGCAGCGTGGGACACGCGGTCCCAGAGGGAGAAAAGATGGACAGTGTACCTGGCGCACCATGTGACACGCGTTCCCAGAGGGGGAAAAGAAGGACAGTGTACCTGGTGCATCATGTGACAAGCGGTCCAAGACGGGGAAAAGAAGGACAGTCTACCTGGCGCACTGTGAGACACGCGTTCGCAGAGGGGGGAAAGAAGGACAGTGTTCCTGGCGCAGCGTGAGACACGCGGTCCCAGAGGGGGAAATGAAGTACAGTGAACCTGGAGCAGCATGAGACACGACGTCCCAGAGGGCGAAAAGGACAGTGTATCTGGCCAAGCGTGAGACACGCTGTTCAAGAAGGGGAAAAGAAGGACAGTGTAACTGTTGCATCGTGTGGCACGCAGTCCAAGACGGGGAAAAGAAGGACAGTGCACTTGGCGCAGCGTGAGACACACGGTCATTGAGGGAGAAAAGACGGACAGTGTACCTGGCGCGGCGTGAGACACGTGGTCCCAGAGGGGGAAAAGGACAGTGAAACTGGTGGATGTGACACACGCAGTCCCAGAGGGGGAGAAGACGGACAGTGAACCAGGCGCAGTGTGAGACACGCGGTCCCAGAGGGGGCAAAGAAGGACAGTGTCGCTGGTGCAGCGAGAGACACGCGGTCCCAGGAGGGGAAAAGAAGGACAGTGTACCTGGCTCACCGTAAGACCCGCGGTCCCAGAGGAGGAAAAGAAGGACGGTGAAACGGGTGGAGCATGAGACACACGGTCCCAGAGGGGGAAAACAAGGACAGTGTACTTGGTGCAGCGTGAGACACGCAGTCCCAGAGTGGGAAAAGGAGGACAGTGCACCTGGCGCAGCGTTAGACACGCGGTCCCAGAGGGGGAAAAGAATTACAGTGAACCTGGCGCACCGTAACACACGCGGTCCCAGTTGGAGAAAAGGACAGTGAAACTGGTGGAGCGTGACACACGCGGTCCCAGAGGGGGAGAAGACGGACAGTGAACCAGGCGCAGCGTGAGATACGCGGTTCCAGAGGGGGAAAAGAAGGACAGTGTACTTGGCGTAGCGTGAGACGTACGGTCATTGTGGGAGAAAAGATGGACAGTGTACCTGGCGCACCGTGTGACACGCGTTCCCAGGGGGGGAAAAGAAGGACAGTGTACCTGGCGCATCATGTGACACGCGTTCCCAGGGGGGGAAAAGAAGGACAGTGTACCTGGTGCATCATGTGACAAGCGGTCCAAGACGGGGAAAAGAAGGACAGTCTACCTGGCGCAGCGTGAGACACGCGTTCGCAGAGGGGGAAAAGAAGGACAGTCTACCTGGCGCAGCGTGAGACACGCGTTCGCAGAGGGGGAAAAGAAGGACAGTGTTCCTGGCACAGCGTGAGACACGCGGTCCCAGAGGGGGAAAAGAATTACAGTGAACCTGGCGCAGCATAAGACACGCGGTCCCAGTGTGGGAAAAGAAGGACAGTGAAACTGGTGGAGCGAGAGACACGCGGTTCAGAGTGGGGAAAGAAGGACAGTGTACCTGGCGCACCGTCAGACCCGCGGTCCCAGAGGGGGAAAAGAAGGACAGTGAAATGGGTGGAGCGTGAGACGTGCGGTCCCAGAGGGGAAAAGAAGGACAGTGTAACTGGCACACATGAGACACGCGGTCCAAGACGGGGAAAAGAAGGACAGTCGACCTGGCGCAGCGTGAGACCCGCATTCCCAGAGGGGGGAATGAAGTACAGTGAACCTGTAGCAGCATGAGACACGACGGCCCAGAGGGCGAAAAGAAGGACAGTGTATCTGGCCCAGCGTGAGACACGCGGTCATTGAGGGAGAAAAGACGGACAGTGTAACTGTTGCATCGTGTGGCACGCAGTCCACGACGGGGAAAAGAAGGACAGTGCACTTGGCGCAGCGCGAGACACACGGTCATTGAGGGAGAAAAGACTGACAGTGTACCTGGCGCGGCGTGAGACACGCAGTCCCGGAGGGGGAAAAGAATTACAGTGAACCTGGCGCACCGTAACACACGCGGTCCCAGTTGGAGAAAAGGACAGTGAAACTGGTGGAGCGTGACACACGCGGTCCCAGAGGGGGAGAAGACGGACAGTGAACCAGGCGCAGCGTGAGATACGCGGTCCCAGAGGGGGAAAAAATGGACAGTGTACTTGGCGTAGCGTGAGACACGCGGTCCCAGAGGGGAAAAGAAGGACAGTGTACCAGGCGCAGCGTGAGACACGCGGTCTCAGTGGGGGAAAAGGACAGTGAAACTGGTGGAGCGTGACACACGCGGTCCCAGAGGGAGAAAAGACGGACAGTGTACCTGGCCCAGCGTGAGTCACGCGGTCCCAGAGGGGGAAAAGAAGGACAGTGAAACGGGTGGAGCGTGAGACGCGCGGTCCCAGAGGGGGAAAGAAGGACAGTGTACCTGGCGCGGCGTGAGACACGCGGTCCCAGAGGGGGAGAAGACGGACAGTGAACCAGGTGCAGCGTGAGACACGCGGTCCCAGGGGGGGCAAAGAAGGACAGTGAAACTGGTGGAGCGTGACACACGCGGTCCCAGAGGGGGAGAAGACGGACAGTGAACCAGGTGCAGCGTGAGACACGCGGTCCCAGGGGGGGCAAAGAAGGACAATGTACCTGGCCCAGCGTGAGACACGCGGTCCCAGAGGGGGCAAAGAAGGACAGTGTAGCTGGTGCAGCGAGAGACACGCGGTCCCAGAGGGGGAAAAGAAGGACAGTAAAACGGGTGCAGCGTGAGACGCGCGGTCCCAGAGGGGAAAAGAAGGACAGTGTACCTGGCGCAGCGTGAGACACGCGGTCCAAGAAGGGGAAAAGAAGGACAGTGTTGCTGGCGCACCATGAGACACGTGGTCCCAGATAGGGAAAAGAAGGACAGTGCAGCTGGCGCACCATGAGACACGCGGTCCAAGCAAGTGAAAAGAAGGACAGTGTTTCTGGCCCAGCGTGAGACACGCGGTTCGAGAAGGGGAAAAGAAGGACAGTGTAACTGTTGCATCGTGTGGCACGCGGTCCAAGACGGGGAAAAGGAGAGTGCACTTGGCGCAGCGTGAGACACACGGTCATTGAGGGAGAAAAGACGGACAGTGTACCTGGCGCACCGTGGGACACGTGGTCCCAGAGGGGGAAAAGGACAGTGTACCTGTCGCTGCGTAAGACACGCGGTCCAAGAAAGGGAAAAGAAGGATATTATATCTGGCGCAGCGTGAGACACGCGGTCCCAGAGGGGGAAAAGAAGGATATTGTATCTGGCGCAGCGTGAGACACGCGGTCCCAGACGGGGAAAAGAAGGACAGTGCACCACGCGGTCCAAGAAGTGAATAGAGAAGGACAGTGCACCTGGCGCAGCATAAGACACGCGGTCCCAGAGGGGGAAAAGTCGGACAGTGAACCAGGCGCAGCGTGAGACACACGGTCATTGAGGGAGAAAAGACGGACAGTGTACCTGGCGCACCGTGGGACACGCGTTCCCAGAGGGGGAAAAGGACAGTGTACCTGTCGCTGCGTAAGACACGCGGTCCAAGAGAGGGAAAAGAAGGACAGTGCACCTGGCGCACCATAAGACACGCGGTCCAAGAAGTGAATAGAGAAGGACAGTTTACCTGCCGCAGCATGAGGCACGCAGTCCCAGAGGGGAAAAAGAAGGCCAGTGCACCTGGTGCACCTTGAGGTCCCAGATAGGGAAAAGAAGGACAGTGCAGCTGGCGCACCATGAGACACGCGGTCCAAGAAGGGGAAAAGGACAGTGTACCTGTCGCAGCGTGAGACATGCAGTCCCAGAGGGGGAAAAGAAGGACAGTGAAACTGGCGCACCATGTCACATGCGTTCCCAGAGGGGGAAAAGGACAATGTACCTGGTGCAGCGTGTGACACGCGGTCCCAGAGGGGGAAATGAAGAACAGTGTAACACGCGCAGCGTGAGACACGCGGTCCCAGAAGGGGAAAAGAAGGACAGTGTGCCTGGTGCAGCGTGAGATACGCGGTCCCAGAGGGGGAAAATATGGACAGTGTAACTGGCACATGTGAGACATGCGGTCCAGGACGGGGAAAAGAAGGACAGTGCACCTGTCGCAGCGTAAGACACGCGGTCCCAGAGGGGGAAAATATGGACAGTGTAACTGGTGCACCATGAGATACGCGGTCCCAGAGGGGGAAGAAGGACAGTGTACCTGGCGCACCGTGAGACACGCGATCCAAGACGGGGAAAAGAAAGACAGTGTACCTGTCGCAGCGTGTGACACGCGGTCCCAAAGGGGGAAAAGAAGGACAGTGTAACAGGCGCAGCGTGAGACACGCAGTCCAAGACGGGGAAAAGAAGGATAGTGTACCTGTCGCAGCGTAAGACACACGGTCCCAAAGGGGGAAAAGAAGGACAGTGTACTTGGTGCAGCGTGAGACACGCAGTCCGAGTGGGAAAAGGAGGACAGTGCACCTGGCGCAGCGTGAGACACGCGGTCTCAGAGGGGGAAAAGAAGGACAGTGTACCTGGCGCATCGTAAGACACACGGTCCAAGAAGGGAATAGAAGGACAGTGTACCTGCCGCAGCATGAGACACGCAGTCCCGGAGGGGAAAAAGAAGGCCAGTGTACCTGGTGCACCATGAGATACGCGGTCCAAGAAGGGGAAAAGAAGGACAGTGTACCAGGAGCAGCGTGAGACACGCGGTGCCAGAGGGGAAATGAAGGACAGCGTAGCTGGCGCACCATGAGACACGTGGTCCAAGAAGGGGAAAAGAAGGACAGTGTACCAGGAGCAGCGTGAGATACGCGGTGCCAGAGGGGAAATGAAGGACTGTGTAACTGGCACACATGAGACACGCGGACAGTGTATCTGGCCCAGCGTGAGACACACGGTTCGAGAAGGGGAAAAGAAGGACAGTGTAACTGTTGCATCGTGTGGCACGCAGTCCAAGACGGGGAAAAGAAGGACAGTACAACTGGTGCAGCGAGAGACACGCGGTCCCAGAGGGGGAAAAGAAGGACAGTGAACCTGGAGCAGCGAGAGACACGCGGTCCCAGAGGGCGAAAAGAAGGACAGTGTTTCTGGCCCAGCGTGAGACACGCGGATCGAGAAGGGGAAAAGAAGGACAGTGTAACTGTTGCATCGTGTGGCACGCAGTCCAAGACGGGGAAAAGAAGGACAGTGCACTTGGCGCAGCGTGGGACACGCGTTCCCAGAGGGGGAAAAGGACAGTGTACCTGGCGATGCGTATGACACGCGGTCCAAGAGGGGGAAAAGAAGGACAGTATACCAGGCGCAGCGTGAGACACGCGGTCCCAGAAGGGAAAAAGAAGGACAGTGTAACTGGCACACCTGTGAGACATGCGGTCCAAGACGGGGAAAAGAAGGACAGTGAAACGGGTGGAGCGTGAGACACGCAGTCCCAGGGGGGATAATAAGGACAGTGTACTTGGCGCAGCGTGGGACACGCAGTCCCAGAGTGGGAAAAGGACAGTGCACCTGGCGCAGCGTTAGACACGCGGTCCCAGAGGGGTAAAGAATTACAGTGAACCTGGCGCACTGTAAGACACGCGGTCCCAGTGGGGGAAAAGAAGGACAGTGAAACTGGTGGAGCGTGATACACGCAGTCCCAGAGGGGGCAAAGAAGGACAGTGTCCCTGGCCCAGCGTGAGACACGTGGTCCCAGAAAGGGAAAAGAAGGACAGTGCAACTGGTGCAGCGAGAGACATGCGGTCCCAGGGGGGGAAAGAAGGACAGTGTACCCGGCTCACCGTAAGACTCGCGGTCCCAGAGGGAGAAAAGAAGGACAGTGAAACGGGTGGAGCGTGAGACGCGTGGTCCCAGAGGGGTAAATAAAGTACAGTGAACCTAACGCAGCGTGAGACACGGCGTCCCAGAGGGCGAAAGGAAGGACAGTGTATCTGGCCCAGCGTGAGACACGCGGTTCTGGAAAGGGAAAAGAAGGACAGTGTAATTGTTGCATTGTGTGACACGCGGTCCAAGACGGGGAAAAGAAGGACAGTGTACCTGGCCCAGCGTGAGACACTCGGTCCAAAACGGGGAAAAGAATGACAGTGCGACTGGTGCAGCGAGTGACACGCGGTCCCAGAGGGGGTAAAGGACAGTGAAACTGGTGCAGCGAGTGACACGCGGTTCTAGAAGGGGAAAAGGACAGTAACTGTTGCATCGTGTGACACGCGTTCCTCGAGGGGGAAAAGGACAGTGTATCTGGCAATGCGTCAGACACGCAGTCCCAGAGGGGGAAAAGAAGGACAGTGTAGCTGGTGCACCATGAGACATGAGGTCCAAGATGGGGAAAAGAAGGACAGTGTACCTGTCGCTGCATAAGACACGCGGTCCAAGAGGGGGAAAAGAAGGACATTGTACCTGGCGCAGCATGAGACACTCGGTCCAAAACGGGGAAAAGAAGGACAGTGTACCTGGCGCAGCGTGAGACACGCGGTCCAAGGGGGGAAAAGAAGGACATTGTACCTGGCGCAGCGTGAGACATGCGGTCCCAGAGGGGGAAAAGAAGAACGGTGTACCTGGCGCAGCGTGAGACACGCGATCCCAGAGGGGGAAAAGAAGGACAGTGTACCTTGTGCATCGTGAGACACGCGGTCCGAAAGTGGGAAAAGAAGTACAGTGTCCCTGGCACGACGTGTGACACGCGGTCGCAGAGGGGGAAAGGAAGGACGGTGTACCTGGCGCAGCGTGAGACACGCGGTTCCAGAGGGGGAAAAGAAGGATTGTGTCCCTGGCACACCGTAAGACGCGCAGTCCCAGATGGGGAAAAGTAGGACAGTGTACTTGGCGCACCATGGGACACGCGGTCCAAGAGGGGGAGAACAAGGATAGTGTACCTGGCGCAGCGTGAGGCACGCGGTCCAAAAGGAGAAAAAGAAGGACAGTGTAACTGGCCAACCGTGAGACACGTGGTCCAAGACGGGGAAAAGAAGGTCAGTGTAACTGGCGCACTGTGAGACACGCGGTCCCAGAGAAGGAAACGAAGGACAGTGGACCTGGCACAGCGTGGGACACGCAGTCCCAGAAGGAGAAAAGAAGGAAAGTGTACCTTGCGCAACGTGAGACACGCGGTTCCCGAGGGGGAAAAGAGGGAGAGTGTACCTGGCGCAACGTCAGACATGCAGTCCCAGAGGGGGAAAAGTAGGACAGTGTAACAGGCGCAGCCTGAGACACGCGGTCCCAGAGGGGGAAAAGAAGGACAGTGTACCTGTCGCACTGTGAGACACGCGGTCCCAGAGGGGGAAAAGAAGGACAGTGTACCTGGCGTAGCGTGAGATACGCGGTGCAAGACGGGGAAAAGAAGGACAGTGTGCCTGTCGCAGCGTGAAACACGCTGTCCCAGAGGGCGAAAGGAAGGACAGTGTCCCTGGCACACCGTGAGACACACGGTCCCAGAGTTGGAAAAGAAGGACAGTGCACCTGGCCCAGCGTGAGACACACGGTCCCAGATGGAGAAAAGACGGACAGTATAGCTGGCGCAGTGTGAGACATGTGGTCCCAGAGTGGGGAAAAGAGGACAGTGTTTCTGGCCCAGCGTGAGACACGCGGTCCCAGAGGTGGGAAAAGGACAGTGTACCTGGTGCACCGTGAGACACACGGTCCCAGAGCCGGGAAAAGAAGAACAGTGTATCTGGTGCAGCATGAGACACACGGTCCCAGAGGGAGTAAAGACGGACAGTATAGCTGGCGCAGTGTGAGACACGCAGTCCCAGAGGGAGAAAAGACGGACGGTATCGCTGGCGCAGTGTGAGACATGCGGTCCCAAAGCGGGGAAACGAAGGACAGTGTATCTGGCGCAGCGTGAGACACGCGGTCCCAGAGGGAGAAAAGGTCAGTGTACCTGGCGCAGCGTGAGACACGCGGTCCCAAAGGGGGAAAAGAAGGTCAGTGTACCTGGCGCACCATGATACATGCAGTCTGAGAGGGGGAAAAGGACAGTGAACCTGGAGGAGCGTGAGACACGCGGTCCCAGAGCGGGGAAAAGAAGGACAGTGTATCTGGCGCAGCGTGAGACACGCGGTCCCAGAGGCGGAAAAGGACAGTGTCCCTGGCACACCGTGAGACACACGGTCCCAGAGTTGGAAAAGAAGGACAGTGTACCTGGCGCAGCGTGAGACACGCGGTCCCAGAGGCGGAAAAGGACAGTGTACCTGGCGCAGTGTGAGACACACGGTCCCAGAGTTGGAAAAGAAGGACAGTGTACCTGGCACAGTGTGAGACACGCGGTCCCAGAGCGGGGAAAAGAAGGACAGTGTATCTGGCGCAGCGTGAGAAACGCGGTCCCAGAGGGGGAAAAGGACAGTGTACCTGGCGCAGTGTGAGACACGCGGTCCAAGAGGGGAAAAGATGGACAGTGCACCTGGAGCACTGTGAGACACACGGTTTAATACGGTGAAAAGAAGGACAGTGTACTTGGCGCACGGTAAGACTCGCGGTCCTCGAGGGGGAAAAGGACAGTGTCCCTGGCACACCGCGAGACACACGGTCCCAGAGTTGGAAAAGAAGGACAGTGTACCTGGCGCAGCGTGAGACACGCGGTCCCAGAGGCGGAAAGGAAGGACAGTGTCCCTGGCGAAGTGTGAGACACGCGGTCCAAGAGGGGAAAGGATGGACAGTGTACCTGGAACACTGTGAGACACACGGTCTAATACGGGGAAAAGAAGGACAGTGTACTTGGCGCACCGTGAGACATGCGTTCCCAGAGGGGGAGAAGAAGGACAGTGTACCTGGCGCAGCGTGAGACACGCGGTCCAAGACGGGGCAAAGGAGGACAGTGTACCTGGCGCACCGTGAGACACAAGGACCCAGTGGGGGAAAAGGACAGTGAACCTGGTGGAGCGTGAGACACACGGTCCCAGAGGGGGAAAATAAGGACAGTGTCCCTGGTGCTCCGTGAGACACGCGTTCCCAGAGGGAGAAAAGACGGACAGTGTACCTGGCGCAGTGTGAGGCACGCATTCCCAGAGGTAGGAAAAAAAGGACAGTGTCCCTGGCGCACTGTGATGCATGTGGTCCTGGAGGGGGAAAAGGACAGTGAACCTGGAGAAGCGTGAGACACGCGGTCCCAGAGCGGGGAAAAGAAGGACAGTGTATCTGGCCCAGCGTGAGACACACGGTCCCAGATGGAGAAAAGTAGGACAGTGTACCTGGCGCAGCGTGAGACACGCGGTCCCAAAGGGGGAAAAGAAGGTCAGTGTACCTGGTGCACCGTGAGACAGGCGGTCCAGAGTGGGAAAAGAAGGACAGTGTACCTGGCCCAGCGTGAGACATGCGGTCCCAGAGGGAGAAAAGGACAGTGTACCTGGCGCAGCATGAGACACGCGGTGCCAGATGGGGAAAAGAAGGACAGTGTATCTGGCCCAGCGTGAGACACACGGTCCCAGATGGAGAAAAGTAGGACAGTGTACCTGGCGCAGCGTGAGACACGCGGTCCCAAAGGGGGAAAAGAAGGTCAGTGTACCTGGTGCACCGTGAGACAGGCGGTCCAGAGTGGGAAAAGAAGGACAGTGTACCTGGCCCAGCGTGAGACATGCGGTCCCAGAGGGAGAAAAGGACAGTGTACCTGGCGCAGCATGAGACACGCGGTGCCAGATGGGGAAAAGAAGGACAGTGTACCTGGCCCAGCGTGAGAAATGCGGTCCCAGAGGGGCAAAAGAAGGAGAGTGTACCTGGCGCAGCGTGAGGCACGCGTTTCCAGAGGGGGAGAAGGACAGTGTACATGGCGCAGCGTGAGACACGCGGTCGCAGAGGGGAAAAGGACAGTGCACCTGGTGCAGCGTGAGACACACGTTCCCGGAGGGGGAAAAGAAGGACAGTGTACCTGGCCCAGCGTGAGACACGCAGTCCCAGAGGGAGAAAAGATGGACAGTGTACCTGGTGCAGCGTCAGACACGCGGTCCCAGAGGGGGAAAAGATGGACAGTGTACCTGGTGCAGCGTGAGACACGCGGTCCCAGAGGGGGACGAAGGACAGTGTCCCTGGCGCACCGTGAGACATGCGGTCCCAGAGGGGGAAAAGAAGAACGGTGTACCTGGCGCAGCGTGAGACACGCGATCCCAGAGGGGGAAAAGAAGGACAGTGTACCTTGTGCATCGTGAGACACGCGGTCCGAAAGTGGGAAAAGAAGTACAGTGTCCCTGGCACGACGTGTGACACGCGGTCGCAGAGGGGGAAAGGAAGGACGGTGTACCTGGCGCAGCGTGAGACACGCGGTTCCAGAGGGGGAAAAGAAGGATTGTGTCCCTGGCACACCGTAAGATGCGCAGTCCCAGATGGGGAAAAGTAGGACAGTGTACTTGGCGCACCATGGGACACGCGATCCAAGAGGGGGAGAACAAGGATAGTGTACCTGGCGCAGCGTGAGGCACGCGGTCCAAAAGGAGAAAAAGAAGGACAGTGTAACTGGCCAACCGTGAGACACGTGGTCCACGACGGGGAAAAGAAGGTCAGTGTAACTGGCGCACTGTGAGACACGCGGTCCCAGAGAAGGAAACGAAGGACAGTGGACCTGGCACAGCGTGGGACACGCAGTCCCAGAAGGAGAAAAGAAGGAAAGTGTACCTTGCGCAACGTGAGACACGCGGTTCCCGAGGGGGAAAAGAGGGAGAGTGTACCTGGCGCAACGTGAGACATGCAGTCCCAGAGGGGGAAAAGTAGGACAGTGTAACAGGCGCAGCCTGAGACACGCGGTCCCAGAGGGGGAAAAGAAGGACAGTGTACCTGTCGCACTGTGAGACACGCGGTCCCAGAGGGAGAAAAGAAGGACAGTGTACCTGGCGTAGCGTGAGATACGCGGTGCAAGACGGGGAAAAGAAGGACAGTGTGCCTGTCGCAGCGTGAAACACGCTGTCCCAGAGGGCGAAAGGAAGGACAGTGTCCCTGGCACACCGTGAGACACACGGTCCCAGATGGAGAAAAGACGGACAGTATAGCTGGCGCAGTGTGAGACATGTGGTCCCAGAGTGGGGAAAAGAGGACAGTGTTTCTGGCCCAGCGTGAGACACGCGGTCCCAGAGGTGGGAAAAGGACAGTGTACCTGGTGCACCGTGAGACACACGGTCCCAGAGCCGGGAAAAGAAGAACAGTGTATCTGGTGCAGCATGAGACACACGGTCCCAGAGGGAGTAAAGACGGACAGTATAGCTGGCGCAGTGTGAGACATGCGTTCCCAGAGGGGGAGAAGAAGGACAGTGTACCTGGCGCAGCGTGAGACATGCGTTCCCAGAGGGGGAGAAGAAGGACAGTGTACCTGGCGCAGCGTGAGACACGCGGTCCAAGACGGGGCAAAGGAGGACAGTGTACCTGGCGCACCGTGAGACACAAGGACCCAGTGGGGGAAAAGGACAGTGAACCTGGTGGAGCGTGAGACACACGGTCCCAGAGGGGGAAAATAAGGACAGTGTCCCTGGTGCTCCGTGAGACACGCGTTCCCAGAGGGAGAAAAGACGGACAGTGTACCTGGCGCAGTGTGAGGCACGCATTCCCAGAGGTAGGAAAAAAAGGACAGTGTCCCTGGCGCACTGTGATGCATGTGGTCCTGGAGGGGGAAAAGGACAGTGAACCTGGAGAAGCGTGAGACACGCGGTCCCAGAGCGGGGAAAAGAAGTACAGTGTCCCTGGCACGACGTGTGACACGCGGTCGCAGAGGGGGAAAGGAAGGACGGTGTACCTGGCGCAGCGTGAGACACGCGGTTCCAGAGGGGGAAAAGAAGGATTGTGTCCCTGGCACACCGTAAGATGCGCAGTCCCAGATGGGGAAAAGTAGGACAGTGTACTTGGCGCACCATGGGACACGCGATCCAAGAGGGGGAGAACAAGGATAGTGTACCTGGCGCAGCGTGAGGCACGCGGTCCAAAAGGAGAAAAAGAAGGACAGTGTAACTGGCCAACCGTGAGACACGTGGTCCAAGACGGGGAAAAGAAGGTCAGTGTAACTGGCGCACTGTGAGACACGCGGTCCCAGAGAAGGAAACGAAGGACAGTGGACCTGGCACAGCGTGGGACACGCAGTCCCAGAAGGAGAAAAGAAGGAAAGTGTACCGTGCGCAACGTGAGACACGCGGTTCCCGAGGGGGAAAAGAGGGAGAGTGTACCTGGCGCAACGTGAGACATGCAGTCCCAGAGGGGGAAAAGTAGGACAGTGTAACAGGCGCAGCCTAAGACACGCGGTCCCAGAGGGGGAAAAGAAGGACAGTGTACCTGTCGCACTGTGAGACACGCGGTCCCAGAGGGGGAAAAGAAGGACAGTGTACCTGGCGTAGCGTGAGATACGCGGTGCAAGACGGGGAAAAGAAGGACAGTGTGCCTGTCGCAGCGTGAAACACGCTGTCCCAGAGGGCGAAAGGAAGGACAGTGTCCCTGGCACACCGTGAGACACACGGTCCCAGAGTTGGAAAAGAAGGACAGTGCACCTGGCCCAGCGTGAGACACACGGTCCCAGATGGAGAAAAGACGGACAGTATAGCTGGCGCAGTGTGAGACATGTGGTCCCAGAGTGGGGAAAAGAGGACAGTGTTTCTGGCCCAGCGTGAGACACGCGGTCCCAAAGGGGGAAAAGAAGGTCAGTGTACCTGGCGCACCATGATATACGCAGTCTGAGAGGGGGAAAAGGACAGTGAACCTGGAGGAGCGTGAGACACGCGGTCCCAGAGCGGGGAAAAGAAGGACAGTGTATCTGGCGCAGCGTGAGACACGCGGTCCCAGAGGCGGAAAAGGACAGTGTCCCTGGCACACCGTGAGACACACGGTCCCAGAGTTGGAAAAGAAGGACAGTGTACCTGGCGCAGCGTGAGACACGCGGTCCCAGAGGCGGAAAAGGACAGTGTACCTGGCGCAGTGTGAGGCACGCATTCCCAGAGGTAGGAAAAAAAGGACAGTGTCCCTGGCGCACTGTGATGCATGTGGTCCTGGAGGGGGAAAAGGACAGTGAACCTGGAGAAGCGTGAGACACGCGGTCCCAGAGCGGGGAAAAGAAGGACAGTGTATCTGGCCCAGCGTGAGACACACGGTCCCAGATGGAGAAAAGTAGGACAGTGTACCTGGCGCAGCGTGAGACACGCGGTCCCAAAGGGGGAAAAGAAGGTCAGTGTACCTGGTGCACCGTGAGACAGGCGGTCCAGAGTGGGAAAAGAAGGACAGTGTACCTGGCCCAGCGTGAGACATGCGGTCCCAGAGGGAGAAAAGGACAGTGTACCTGGCGCAGCATGAGACACGCAGTCCCAGAGGGAGAAAAGAAGGACAGTGTACCTGGTGCAGCGTGAGACACACGTTCCCGGAGGGGGAAAAGAAGGACAGTGTACCTGGCCCAGCGTGAGACACGCAGTCCCAGAGGGAGAAAAGAAGGACAGTGTACCTGGCGCAGCGTGAGACACGCAGTCCCAGAGGGAGAAAAGAAGGACAGTGTACCTGGTGCAGCGTGAGACACGCGGTCCCAGAGGGGGAAAAGATGGACAGTGTACCTGGTGCAGCGTGAGACACGCGGTCCCAGAGGGGGAAAAGATGGACAGTGTACCTGGTGCAGCGTGAGACACGCGGTCCCAGAGGGGGAAAAGATGGACAGTGTACCTGGTGCAGCGTGAGACACGCGGTCCCAGAGGGGGAAAAGATGGACAGTGTACCTGGTGCAGCGTGAGACACGCGGTCCCAGAGGGGGACGAAGGACAGTGTACCTGGCGCACCGTGAGACATGCGGTCCCAGAGGGGGAAAAGAAGAACGGTGTACCTGGCGCAGCGTGAGACACGCGATCCCAGAGGGGGAAAAGAAGGACAGTGTACCTTGTGCATCGTGAGACACGCGGTCCGAAAGTGGGAAAAGAAGTACAGTGTCCCTGGCACGACGTGTGACACGCGGTCGCAGAGGGGGAAAGGAAGGACGGTGTACCTGGCGCAGCGTGAGACACGCGGTTCCAGAGGGGGAAAAGAAGGATTGTGTCCCTGGCACACCGTAAGACGCGCAGTCCCAGATGGGGAAAAGTAGGACAGTGTACTTGGCGCACCATGGGACACGCGGTCCAAGAGGGGGAGAACAAGGATAGTGTACCTGGCGCAGCGTGAGGCACGCGGTCCAAAAGGAGAAAAAGAAGGACAGTGTAACTGGCCAACCGTGAGACACGTGGTCCAAGACGGGGAAAAGAAGGTCAGTGTAACTGGCGCACTGTGAGACACGCGGTCCCAGAGAAGGAAACGAAGGACAGTGGACCTGGCACAGCGTGGGACACGCAGTCCCAGAAGGAGAAAAGAAGGAAAGTGTACCTTGCGCAACGTGAGACACGCGGTTCCCGAGGGGGAAAAGAGGGAGAGTGTACCTGGCGCAACGTGAGACATGCAGTCCCAGAGGGGGAAAAGTAGGACAGTGTAACAGGCGCAGCCTAAGACACGCGGTCCCAGAGGGGGAAAAGAAGGACAGTGTACCTGTCGCACTGTGAGACACGCGGTCCCAGAGGGGGAAAAGAAGGACAGTGTACCTGGCGTAGCGTGAGATACGCGGTGCAAGACGGGGAAAAGAAGGACAGTGTGCCTGTCGCAGCGTGAAACACGCTGTCCCAGAGGGCGAAAGGAAGGACAGTGTCCCTGGCACACCGTGAGACACACGGTCCCAGAGTTGGAAAAGAAGGACAGTGCACCTGGCCCAGCGTGAGACACACGGTCCCAGATGGAGAAAAGACGGACAGTATAGCTGGCGCAGTGTGAGACATGTGGTCCCAGAGTGGGGAAAAGAGGACAGTGTTTCTGGCCCAGCGTGAGACACGCGGTCCCAGAGGTGGGAAAAGGACAGTGTACCTGGTGCACCGTGAGACACACGGTCCCAGAGCCGGGAAAAGAAGAACAGTGTATCTGGTGCAGCATGAGACACACGGTCCCAGAGGGAGTAAAGACGGACAGTATAGCTGGCGCAGTGTGAGACACGCAGTCCCAGAGGGAGAAAAGACGGACGGTATCGCTGGCGCAGTGTGAGACATGCGGTCCCAAAGCGGGGAAACGAAGGACAGTGTATCTGGCGCAGCGT
The DNA here is from genome assembly GCF_035084215.1 of Heptranchias perlo. NCBI lineage: Eukaryota > Metazoa > Chordata > Chondrichthyes > Hexanchiformes > Hexanchidae > Heptranchias > Heptranchias perlo. The sequence continues at coordinate 261,802 of NW_027139367.1, forward strand.
GAGACACGCGGTCCCAGAGGGAGAAAAGGTCAGTGTACCTGGCGCAGCGTGAGACACGCGGTCCCAAAGGGGGAAAAGAAGGTCAGTGTACCTGGCGCACCATGATACACGCAGTCTGAGAGGGGGAAAAGGACAGTGAACCTGGAGGAGCGTGAGACACGCGGTCCCAGAGCGGGGAAAAGAAGGACAGTGTATCTGGCGCAGCGTGAGACACGCGGTCCCAGAGGCGGAAAAGGACAGTGTCCCTGGCACACCGTGAGACACACGGTCCCAGAGTTGGAAAAGAAGGACAGTGTACCTGGCGCAGCGTGAGACACGCGGTCCCAGAGGCGGAAAAGGACAGTGTACCTGGCGCAGTGTGAGACACACGGTCCCAGAGTTGGAAAAGAAGGACAGTGTACCTGGCACAGTGTGAGACACGCGGTCCCAGAGCGGGGAAAAGAAGGACAGTGTACCTGGCGCAGTGTGAGACACGCGGTCCCAAAGGGGGAAAAGAAGGATTGTGTCCCTGGCACACCGTAAGACGCGCAGTCCCAGATGGGGAAAAGTAGGACAGTGTACTTGGCGCACCATGGGACACGCGGTCCAAGAGGGGGAGAACAAGGATAGTGTACCTGGCGCAGCGTGAGGCACGCGGTCCAAAAGGAGAAAAAGAAGGACAGTGTAACTGGCCAACCGTGAGACACGTGGTCCAAGACGGGGAAAAGAAGGTCAGTGTAACTGGCGCACTGTGAGACACGCGGTCCCAGAGAAGGAAACGAAGGACAGTGGACCTGGCACAGCGTGGGACACGCAGTCCCAGAAGGAGAAAAGAAGGAAAGTGTACCTTGCGCAACGTGAGACACGCGGTTCCCGAGGGGGAAAAGAGGGAGAGTGTACCTGGTGCAACGTGAGACATGCAGTCCCAGAGGGGGAAAAGTAGGACAGTGTAACAGGCGCAGCCTGAGACACGCGGTCCCAGAGGGGGAAAAGAAGGACAGTGTACCTGTCGCACTGTGAGACACGCGGTCCCAGAGGGGGAAAAGAAGGACAGTGTACCTGGCGTAGCGTGAGATACGCGGTGCAAGACGGGGAAAAGAAGGACAGTGTGCCTGTCGCAGCGTGAAACACGCTGTCCCAGAGGGCGAAAGGAAGGACAGTGTCCCTGGCACACCGTGAGACACACGGTCCCAGAGTTGGAAAAGAAGGACAGTGCACCTGGCCCAGCGTGAGACACACGGTCCCAGATGGAGAAAAGACGGACAGTATAGCTGGCGCAGTGTGAGACATGTGGTCCCAGAGTGGGGAAAAGAGGACAGTGTTTCTGGCCCAGCGTGAGACACGCGGTCCCAGAGGTGGGAAAAGGACAGTGTACCTGGTGCACCGTGAGACACACGGTCCCAGAGCCGGGAAAAGAAGAACAGTGTATCTGGTGCAGCATGAGACACACGGTCCCAGAGGGAGTAAAGACGGACAGTATAGCTGGCGCAGTGTGAGACACGCAGTCCCAGAGGGAGAAAAGACGGACGGTATCGCTGGCGCAGTGTGAGACATGCGGTCCCAAAGCGGGGAAACGAAGGACAGTGTATCTGGCGCAGCGTGAGACACGCGGTCCCAGAGGGAGAAAAGGTCAGTGTACCTGGCGCAGCGTGAGACACGCGGTCCCAAAGGGGGAAAAGAAGGTCAGTGTACCTGGCGCACCATGATACACGCAGTCTGAGAGGGAGAAAAGGACAGTGAACCTGGAGGAGCGTGAGACACGCGGTCCCAGAGCGGGGAAAAGAAGGACAGTGTATCTGGCGCAGCGTGAGACACGCGGTCCCAGAGGCGGAAAAGGACAGTGTCCCTGGCACACCGTGAGACACACGGTCCCAGAGTTGGAAAAGAAGGACAGTGTACCTGGCGCAGCGTGAGACACGCGGTCCCAGAGGCGGAAAAGGACAGTGTACCTGGCGCAGTGTGAGACACACGGTCCCAGAGTTGGAAAAGAAGGACAGTGTACCTGGCGCAGCGTGAGACACGCGGTCCCAGAGGCGGAAAAGGACAGTGTACCTGGCGCAGCGTGAGAAACGCGGTCCCAGAGGGGGAAAAGGACAGTGTACCTGGCGCAGTGTGAGACACGCGGTCCAAGAGGGGAAAAGATGGACAGTGCACCTGGAGCACTGTGAGACACACGGTTTAATACGGTGAAAAGAAGGACAGTGTACTTGGCGCATGGTAAGACTCGCGGTCCTCGAGGGGGAAAAGGACAGTGTCCCTGGCACACCGCGAGACACACGGTCCCAGAGTTGGAAAAGAAGGACAGTGTACCTGGCGCAGCGTGAGACACGCGGTCCCAGAGGCGGAAAGGAAGGACAGTGTCCCTGGCGAAGTGTGAGACACGCGGTCCAAGAGGGGAAAGGATGGACAGTGTACCTGGAACACTGTGAGACACACGGTCTAATACGGGGAAAAGAAGGACAGTGTACTTGGCGCACCGTGAGACATGCGTTCCCAGAGGGGGAGAAGAAGGACAGTGTACCTGGCGCAGCGTGAGACACGCGGTCCAAGACGGGGCAAAGGAGGACAGTGTACCTGGCGCACCGTGAGACACAAGGACCCAGTGGGGGAAAAGGACAGTGAACCTGGTGGAGCGTGAGACACACGGTCCCAGAGGGGGAAAATAAGGACAGTGTCCCTGGTGCTCCGTGAGACACGCGTTCCCAGAGGGAGAAAAGACGGACAGTGTACCTGGCGCAGTGTGAGGCACGCATTCCCAGAGGTAGGAAAAAAAGGACAGTGTCCCTGGCGCACTGTGATGCATGTGGTCCTGGAGGGGGAAAAGGACAGTGAACCTGGAGAAGCGTGAGACACGCGGTCCCAGAGCGGGGAAAAGAAGGACAGTGTATCTGGCCCAGCGTGAGACACACGGTCCCAGATGGAGAAAAGTAGGACAGTGTACCTGGCGCAGCGTGAGACACGCGGTCCCAAAGGGGGAAAAGAAGGTCAGTGTACCTGGTGCACCGTGAGACAGGCGGTCCAGAGTGGGAAAAGAAGGACAGTGTACCTGGCCCAGCGTGAGACATGCGGTCCCAGAGGGAGAAAAGGACAGTGTACCTGGCGCAGCATGAGACACGCAGTCCCAGAGGGAGAAAAGAAGGACAGTGTACCTGGCGCAGCGTGAGACACGCAGTCCCAGAGGGAGAAAAGAAGGACAGTGTACCTGGCGCAGCGTGAGACACGCAGTCCCAGAGGGAGAAATGAAGGACAGTGTACCTGGTGCAGCGTGAGACACGCGGTCCCAGAGGGTGAAAAGATGGACAGTGTACCTGGTGCAGCGTGAGACACGCGGTCCCAGAGGGGGAAAAGATGGACAGTGTACCTGGTGCAGCGTGAGACACGCGGTCCCAGAGGGGGACGAAGGACAGTGTACCTGGCGCACCGTGAGACATGCGGTCCCAGAGGGGGAAAAGAAGAACGGTGTACCTGGCGCAGCGTGTGACACGCGATCCCAGAGGGGGAAAAGAAGGACAGTGTACCTTGTGCATCGTGAGACACGCGGTCCGAAAGTGGGAAAAGAAGTACAGTGTCCCTGGCACGACGTGTGACACGCGGTCGCAGAGGGGGAAAGGAAGGACGGTGTACCTGGCGCAGCGTGAGACACGCGGTTCCAGAGGGGGAAAAGAAGGATTGTGTCCCTGGCACACCGTAAGACGCGCAGTCCCAGATGGGGAAAAGTAGGACAGTGTACTTGGCGCACCATGGGACACGCGGTCCAAGAGGGGGAGAACAAGGATAGTGTACCTGGCGCAGCGTGAGGCACGCGGTCCAAAAGGAGAAAAAGAAGGACAGTGTAACTGGCCAACCGTGAGACACGTGGTCCAAGACGGGGAAAAGAAGGTCAGTGTAACTGGCGCACTGTGAGACACGCGGTCCCAGAGAAGGAAACGAAGGACAGTGGACCTGGCACAGCGTGGGACACGCAGTCCCAGAAGGAGAAAAGAAGGAAAGTGTACCTTGCGCAACGTGAGACACGCGGTTCCCGAGGGGGAAAAGAGGGAGAGTGTACCTGGCGCAACGTGAGACATGCAGTCCCAGAGGGGGAAAAGTAGGACAGTGTAACAGGCGCAGCCTGAGACACGCGGTCCCAGAGGGGGAAAAGAAGGACAGTGTACCTGTCGCACTGTGAGACACGCGGTCCCAGAGGGGGAAAAGAAGGACAGTGTACCTGGCGTAGCGTGAGATACGCGGTGCAAGACGGGGAAAAGAAGGACAGTGTGCCTGTCGCAGCGTGAAACACGCTGTCCCAGAGGGCGAAAGGAAGGACAGTGTCCCTGGCACACCGTGAGACACACGGTCCCAGAGTTGGAAAAGAAGGACAGTGCACCTGGCCCAGCGTGAGACACACGGTCCCAGATGGAGAAAAGACGGACAGTATAGCTGGCGCAGTGTGAGACATGTGGTCCCAGAGTGGGGAAAAGAGGACAGTGTTTCTGGCCCAGCGTGAGACACGCGGTCCCAGAGGTGGGAAAAGGACAGTGTACCTGGTGCACCGTGAGACACACGGTCCCAGAGCCGGGAAAAGAAGAACAGTGTATCTGGTGCAGCATGAGACACACGGTCCCAGAGGGAGTAAAGACGGACAGTATAGCTGGCGCAGTGTGAGACACGCAGTCCCAGAGGGAGAAAAGACGGACGGTATCGCTGGCGCAGTGTGAGACATGCGGTCCCAAAGCGGGGAAACGAAGGACAGTGTATCTGGCGCAGCGTGAGACAAGCGGTCCCAGAGGGAGAAAAGGTCAGTGTACCTGGCGCAGCGTGAGACACGCGGTCCCAAAGGGGGAAAAGAAGGTCAGTGTACCTGGCGCACCATGATACACGCAGTCTGAGAGGGAGAAAAGGACAGTGAACCTGGAGGAGCGTGAGACACGCGGTCCCAGAGCGGGGAAAAGAAGGACAGTGTATCTGGCGCAGCGTGAGACACGCGGTCCCAGAGGCGGAAAAGGACAGTGTCCCTGGCACACCGTGAGACACACGGTCCCAGAGTTGGAAAAGAAGGACAGTGTACCTGGCGCAGCGTGAGACACGCGGTCCCAGAGGCGGAAAAGGACAGTGTACCTGGCGCAGTGTGAGACACACGGTCCCAGAGTTGGAAAAGAAGGACAGTGTACCTGGCACAGTGTGAGACACGCGGTCCCAGAGCGGGGAAAAGAAGGACAGTGTATCTGGCGCAGCGTGAGAAACGCGGTCCCAGAGGGGGAAAAGGACAGTGTACCTGGCGCAGTGTGAGACACGCGGTCCAAGAGGGGAAAAGATGGACAGTGCACCTGGAGCACTGTGAGACACACGGTTTAATACGGTGAAAAGAAGGACAGTGTACTTGGCGCACGGTAAGACTCGCGGTCCTCGAGGGGGAAAAGGACAGTGTCCCTGGCACACCGCGAGACACACGGTCCCAGAGTTGGAAAAGAAGGACAGTGTACCTGGCGCAGCGTGAGACACGCGGTCCCAGAGGCGGAAAGGAAGGACAGTGTCCCTGGCGAAGTGTGAGACACGCGGTCCAAGAGGGGAAAGGATGGACAGTGTACCTGGAACACTGTGAGACACACGGTCTAATACGGGGAAAAGAAGGACAGTGTACTTGGCGCACCGTGAGACATGCGTTCCCAGAGGGGGAGAAGAAGGACAGTGTACCTGGCGCAGCGTGAGACACGCGGTCCAAGACGGGGCAAAGGAGGACAGTGTACCTGGCGCACCGTGAGACACAAGGACCCAGTGGGGGAAAAGGACAGTGAACCTGGTGGAGCGTGAGACACACGGTCCCAGAGGGGGAAAATAAGGACAGTGTCCCTGGTGCTCCGTGAGACACGCGTTCCCAGAGGGAGAAAAGACGGACAGTGTACCTGGCGCAGTGTGAGGCACGCATTCCCAGAGGTAGGAAAAAAAGGACAGTGTCCCTGGCGCACTGTGATGCATGTGGTCCTGGAGGGGGAAAAGGACAGTGAACCTGGAGAAGCGTGAGACACGCGGTCCCAGAGCGGGGAAAAGAAGGACAGTGTATCTGGCCCAGCGTGAGACACACGGTCCCAGATGGAGAAAAGTAGGACAGTGTACCTGGCGCAGCGTGAGACACGCGGTCCCAAAGGGGGAAAAGAAGGTCAGTGTACCTGGTGCACCGTGAGACAGGCGGTCCAGAGTGGGAAAAGAAGGACAGTGTACCTGGCCCAGCGTGAGACATGCGGTCCCAGAGGGAGAAAAGGACAGTGTACCTGGCGCAGCATGAGACACGCGGTGCCAGATGGGGAAAAGAAGGACAGTGTACCTGGCCCAGCGTGAGAAATGCGGTCCCAGAGGGGCAAAAGAAGGAGAGTGTACCTGGCGCAGCGTGAGGCACGCGTTTCCAGAGGGGGAGAAGGACAGTGTACATGGCGCACCGTGAGACACGCGGTCGCAGAGGGGAAAAGGACAGTGCACCTGGTGCAGCGTGAGACACACGTTCCCGGAGGGGGAAAAAAAGGACAGTGTACCTGGCCCAGCGTGAGACACGCAGTCCCAGAGGGAGAAAAGAAGGACAGTGTACCTGGCGCAGCGTGAGACACGCAGTCCCAGAGGGAGAAAAGAAGGACAGTGTACCTGGTGCAGCGTGAGACACGCAGTCCCAGAGGGGGAAAAGATGGACAGTGTACCTGGTGCAGCGTGAGACACGCGGTCCCAGAGGGGGAAAAGATGGACAGTGTACCTGGTGCAGCGTGACACACGCGGTCCCAGAGGGGGACGAAGGACAGTGTACCTGGCGCACCGTGAGAAACGCGGTCCCAGATGGGGACGAAGGACAGTGTATCTAGCGCACTGTGATACACACGGTCCCAGAAGTCGTAGAAGGACAGTTTCTATTTCTTTCACTGACCTGTGCTCTGTCTCCAAAGCCTTCCTGATCATCTTTAACCAGGCTCATCTCCCTGATGTCCGTGACGATGCTGTTGCAATCGACTGGACGGCTACACACTGGACACAGTTTCCCTCGCCAGGGGGTCTCTCGGTGACTGGTGATGCAGCGACGGCAGAATTTGTGCCCACACTGGATGGTGATGGGATCACCGTAGACCTTGCAGCAGATGGAGCAGCTCAGATTCTCGGAGATGGGCAGAACGCTGTGGTGTGGTGTGGGAGATGGAGAACTGTGGAGTGAGGGGGAGGAAGAAGGCAGGAGGTCAGAGATTTGGGTTTGCATCTGGGGACATTTCCGTGCATCAATCACCTCCCCAAACACCTCAGTGGACCAATAAAAGCCCACTCCACTCAGTAACACTCCACTCCCCCAGTAACACTCCACTCCCCCCAATTACACTCCACTCCCCAGTCATCCTCCACTCCCACCCAGGAACACTCCACTCCCCCAGTAACACTTTCCCCCTAGTAATACTCCACTCTACAGTATCACTCCCCCCCACCAGTCACACTCCACTCCCCCCAGTAACACTCCACTCCCCCATTAACACTCCACTCCCCCAGTAACACTCCACTCCCCCAGTAACACTCCACTCCCCCAGTAACACTCCACTCCCCACCCAGTAACACTCCACTCCCCACCCAGTAACACTCCACTCCCCCAGTAACACTCCACTCCCCCCATTCCCAGGGAAGGTACAGCACAGGTTAGATGCAGAGTAAAGCTCCCTCTACACTGTCCCATCAAACACTCCCAGGGCAGGTACAGGGTTAGATACAGAGTAAAGCTCCCTCTACACTGTCCCATCAAACACTCCCAGGGCAGGTACAGGGTTAGATACAGAGTAAAGCTCCCTCTACACTGTCCCATCAAACACTCCCAGGGCAGGTACAGGGTTAGATACAGAGTAAAGCTCCCTCTACACTGTCCCATCAAACACTCCCAGGGCAGGTACAGGGTTAGATACAGAGTAAAGCTCCCTCGACACTTTCCCATCAAACACTCCCAGGGCAGGTACAGGGTTAGATACAGAGTAAAGCTCCCTCTACACTGTCCCATCAAACACTCCCAGGGCAGGTACAGGGTTAGATACAGAGTAAAGCTCCCTCTACACTGTCCCATCAAACACTCCCAGGGACAGGTACAGGGTTAGATACAGAGTAAAGCTCCCTCTACACTGTCCCATCAAACACTCCCAGGGCAGGTACAGGGTTAGATACAGAGTAAAGCTCCCTCTGCACTGTCCCATCAAACACTCCCAGGGCAGGTACAGGGTTAGATACAGAGTAAAGCTCCCTCCACACTGTCCCATCAAACACTCCCAGGGCAGGTACAGGGTTAGATACAGAGTAAAGCTCCCTCTACACTGTCCCGTCAAACACTCCCAGGGCAGGTACAGGGTTAGATACAGAGTAAAGCTCCCTCGACACTGTCCCATCAAACACTCCCAGGGCAGGTACAGGGTTAGATACAGAGTAAAGCTCCCTCTACACTGTCCCATCAAACACTCCCAGGGCAGGTACAGGGTTAGATACAGAGTAAAGCTCCCTCTACACTGTCCCATCAAACACTCCCAGGGCAGGGACAGGGTTAGATACAGAGTAAAGCTCCCTCTACACCGTCCCATCAAACACTCCCAGGGCAGGTACAGGGTTAGATACAGAGTAAAGCTCCCTCTGCACTGTCCCATCAAACACTCCCAGGGCAGGTACAGGGTTAGATACAGAGTAAAGCTCCCTCTACACTGTCCCATCAAACACTCCCAGGGCAGGTACAGGGTCAGATACAGAGTAAAGCTCCCTCTACACTGTCCCATCAAACACTCCCAGGGCAGGTACAGGGTTAGATACAGAGTAAAGCTCCCTCTACACTGTCCCATCAAACACTCCCAGGGCAGGAACAGGGTTAGATACAGAGTAAAGCTCCCTCTACACTGTCCCATCAAACACTCCCAGGGCAGGTACAGGGTTAGATACAGAGTAAAGCTCCCTCTACACTGTCCCATCAAACACTCCCAGGGAAGGTACAGGGTTAGATACAGAGTAAAGCTCCCTCTACACTGTCCCATCAAACACTCCCAGGGCAGATACAGGGTTAGATACAGAGTAAAGCTCCCTCTACACTGTCCCATCAAACACTCCCAGGGCAGGTACAGGGTTAGATACAGAGTAAAGCTCCCTCTACACTGTCCCGTCAAACACTCCCAGGGCAGGTACAGGGTTAGATACAGAGTAAAGCTCCCTCTACACTGTCCCATCAAACACTCCCAGGGCAGGTACAGGGTTCGATACAGAGTAAAGCTCCCTCTGCACTGTCCCATCAAACACTCCCAGGGCAGGTACAGGGTTAGATACAGAGTAAAGCTCCCTCTACACTGTCCCATCAAACACTCCCAGGGCAGGTACAGGGTTAGATACAGAGTAAAGCTCCCTCTACACTGTCCCATCAAACACTCCCAGGGCAGGTACAGGGTCAGATACAGAGTAAAGCTCCCTCTACACTGTCCCATCAAACACTCCCAGGGCAGGTACAGGGTCAGATACAGAGTAAAGCTCCCTCTACACTGTCCCATCAAACACTCCCAGGGCAGGTACAGGGTTAGATACAGAGTAAAGCTCCCTCTACACTGTCCCGTCAATCACTCCCAGGGCAGGTACAGGGTGAGATACAGAGTAAAGCTCCCTCTACACTGTCCCATCAAACACTCCCAGGGCAGGTACAGGGTTAGATACAGAGTAAAGCTCCCTCTACACTGTCCCATCAAACACTCCCAGGGCAGGTACAGGGTTAGATACAGAGTAAAGCTCCCTCTACACTGTCCCATCAAACACTCCCAGGGCAGGTACAGGGTTAGATACAGAGTAAAGCTCCCTCTACACTGTCCCATCACACACTCCCAGGGCAGGTACAGGGTTAGATACAGAGTAAAGCTCCCTCTACACTGTCCCATCAAACACTCCCAGGGCAGGTACAGGGTTAGATACAGAGTAAAGCTCCCTCTACACTGTCCCATCAAACACTCCCAGGGCAGGTACAGGGTTAGATACAGAGTAAAGCTCCCTCTACACTGTCCCATCAAACACTCCCAGGGCAGGTACAGGGTTAGATACAGAGTGAAGCTCCCTCTGCACTGTCCCATCAAACACTCCCAGTGCAGGTACAGGGTTAGATACAGAGTAAAGCTCCCTCCACACTGTCCCATCAAACACTCCCAGGACAGGTACAGGGTTAGATACAGAGTAAAGCTCCCTCCACACTGTCCCGTCAAACATTCCCAGGGGAGGGACAGCACAGGTTAGGTGCAGAGTAAAGCTCCCTCCACACTGTCCCATCAAACATTCCAAGGGAAGGTACAGCACACGTTAGATACAGAGCAAAGTTCTCTACAAACTGTCTCAACAAACACTCCCAGGGCAGGTACAGGATGGATGAGTTTGAGAGTAAAGCTCCCTCTACACTGTCCTGTCAAACACTCCCAGGGCAGGTACAGCACAGGTTAGATACAGAGCAAAGCTCCATCTACACTGTCCCATCAAACACTCCCAGGACTGGTAGAGCACGGGTTAGATACAGAGTAAAGTTTCCTCTTCACTGTCCCATCAAACACTCCCAGGACTGGTAGAGCACGGGTTAGATACAGAGTAAAGTTTCCTCTCCACTGTCCCATCAAACTCTCCCAGGGCAGGTACAGGGTTAGATACAGAGTAAAGCTCCCTCGACACTGTCCCATCAAACACTACCAGGGCAGGTACAGCACATGTTAGATACAGAGTAAAGCTCGGTCGGCACTGT